>NC_067482.1:26931344-27231344 GCF_947179515.1 Apodemus sylvaticus
CAGTATTGTATATATGAAATATGCATGTAGTATATACAAATGTATTAGAACAATACAATAAATACTGATTATAAATTTCAATGGAAAACATAAAAATCCCCTAATAGTTATTTCTAACTATATTCAGCTTGATCTGCAAAAACTCTAAAATTTGGTAATCTTAACAACTACTTAAATTCAATTTTAACAAATACCTCCTTTGGGCCCACTAATCACAGGGATCATCTTTATAAGTTTAGTTGCTATATAAGAGTTTTTATTGTGTATATTTAACTAAATTATGTCTACATTTACATGTAAATATATTATTATGTAAGAAAAACATTTTACTGTTAAACTATGTATTGGCTACACATTCATTGTAAATCTGTATAGGTGTATGTATGTGCATGGATTTGTGTGTACATGGATTCCTGGGTAACTGATTTTAGAATCCTGGGTGTATCACTTCTCTGCCTTTTGGCTAAGATCAAGTGTAGAATCCTGAGTGTAAAGTTACATGTAATTATAAATTACCCTACATGAATATTGGGAGTAAAATCAGGATCATATTCAAGAATAATATGTTCTTTAAGAACTAAGCCATCTTTCCAGGTTATATTCCGTTATCATGACTGTCATTTCTACTGCTTTGACACCACCGAAACCAGTACTTCATGGGAGAAATTTATCTCTTGGCAAGTTTGTTTGACAGCTTGAGGAGGAATGCTGGCCATCTGTGGGCAATAGCCCCTATGAGTTGACCTTGAGGAAGTACTTCCCAGAAGACTTCATAATGATGATACTGGTCTCTTACTAATCACAGATGGCTTTTTGAGTCTAACTACACAGCAGCATCTATTGTCCCAGGAAAGTAAAGATTTCACTTCCAGACTCTCCCCATTCAAGTACAACTGGCTCTGATGATGTCTGGAAGGAATCCCAAACTTCCTTCTAAAACTTCATATGCCAGGTCTCCAATGTCTTCATTTCTTTATCCATTCCATCTATAAAGTTGCCCCAGAATGGTCTATTAAACTCTCAACACTCAACAGCCTTTTCAGCCAAAAGCATTCAAATTCTTCTACAATCCTACCCAAATCAAAATGGCCAGTTATATGAAGGTATACTCATTAAAGTTTGTTGAATTGGCTATTGTCAAATAAATTAAAAAATATTTTGCAATGCCATCATCCTAAAAATAAATCAGCTCTTGTTTATTTTCTCTTTCCTTCATGATTTTCTTTTTCTTTTTATTCTTTGCTTTCCTGCTTATATGCAAGTTCTTCAACAAATATTCATCCTTCTATTTTAATGGGATCTTCATTGCAGATTTAATCACCCATAGATCGAGAATTACAGAAAAAGAGCCTCTGTACGGTACATTTATAGTATACATGCAGAATCTTTGGTGTTTCATTTTTCTCTAAAAGCTAAAGAGATTATTTACATCTCATTTGCCATCCATTAAGAATTTAAAGTAAGTAAATGATGGATCAAAGTAAATGAAAGGAAGTGCATAGGAGCTTTGTGAATGTCATACTCATTTGATATAAAAGCCTGAACATCAATGACTGTAGATATGTGAGGAACTCCCGGAAACCAAGTAAGGGAAGACTGCATACTGAGTATATAACAGAAGTGAGCCATTGTCTCAGATCCTAGCTTGAAGTCACACTGAACCAGAGATTTTTTATACTCTTCGGATATTCCTATTATTGCAAAAGATATGCACATGTCATTTGACAAAAGTAAACGTTAAAATTAAAAAAAAATGAACATGGTGCTAGATGATTTCAACTAGTGTTTTTTATGTTGTTTTTTTTTGTTTTGTTTTGTTTTTCTTTTGTTTTATTTGAGGTTGGGATTAGGCAATTATTCTACCACTGATCTAAATCACCAACTCCAAGAGTGTAGAGTGTCTCATATATGTATACATATACACATATACATATACATTATGCATATAGATATACTATACAATAGTATATATTTACAATACAAAATTTAATATACTATATTGTATAGTATATAGATATACTATACAAAATATAATATACTATATTATATTATATTTAGAAAAACTAATGAAACCTCTTTCATTTTATGTGCCCAGTGTCCCTACCACATTGGAAGGTCATCATGACAGAAGTGACAATTTCCTAAAGGAAGAATTATGTTCTATAAGTGTTCTACTCTGTTGACCTTTGAAGCTTTAACAGAAGCCATCTGTAAAGATGCTTTAGAGCCGTTTGCCCAGGAAAGCCAAATAAACTTTCTCACCCCCTTAAGATTTTTCCATGTGCAAATTACTCAGGTGCCACACCACAAAATATCATGTTTTATCAGTGTATTTTGAAGCTGAATAAACCCTGTTGATCTGCTAAGATTTAATGAAGTGACCTGACCAACCCATCAGTTAGAGCATGCTGTGTTCTGGAGTCTGGTATTCCCTTTTCAAGATATTCCTTTTGAATAACCTGTGCACCTGGCATTGTTCTTTCTTTTTCTCAAAGTAATGTTGAACTTCTGTTTTCATTCTCTTTTCAATTTGTGTAAATCAGGAATTAATTAAGAATTAATTGTGCTGCTTATGGCTGGTTATCTTTCCCATCATGTACTTTTAAAGCTTCTGAAATGAACATTTAAAATTATTTCATGTTTGAAGGCTTTTAACTTTGCAATTGTCCATTATTTGATTTTGAAACTCATAATATAATGTAATTAGTGTTTTTTTCTGACAAAGCTTTTGATAAATTCCTTTCTTGATGAGTTTTTTATTTGTCTATATAGGTTTATGCATCACTGAATATAGATTTATTACCTGGCTGTAATAAACCTCACTGAATGGGAAAAGTTACAATCAGAACTTAGCTTAATCAAAATTCAAACCTAAGCCAATGCAGATGCGATGCTAAATCTATTCTAAACATGAGAAAACTGCAAAATTCTAAAATCATTTTTAATTTTTAATTTTTTAATTTAGTTTTCTGTGTTAAGCTGTACTTCAAGTAAAACTTTTACACAACTTAGTAGTACTATTTTTCTATTTTTTTAAAATCATATTTTTTCAGATTTATCTAATTTTTAAATTTCTAGGGTACATGTTTTAGAGAAATTGACATATATAATAGTGATCACCTTTTGACAGAAAGGCACATTTGGTATCTGTTGAAGGATTATTATAGTATATAAATGTTTTATAATAGAAGAATCACATACTTACAAATGAATATATAATTAATAATATATATTGATTTAACAGAGAATTAATATTGAACAGCTCATTTTCATATTTAAATTAAGAAATATTAATAAACTACAAATTCCTACAAAATCCCCCATACCCTGTCTTTGGAGACAATTTTATATTACTCAGATTGGCCTCAAGTTTTCAGTGTTTCTGAAGCCGACTTTGAACGTTTGAATCTTATATCTACCTTCAGTGCATAAGTGCTAGGATTGTAGGAGTGTCCATCATCATCACTGCTCAGTCTTTTGGCTAAGATCAAGTGTAGAAGTGTCCATTATACTGTTTGATGTGGTGCTTTAGATCAAGCATAGCTTTCCCATGCCTTCAAAGGCAGCCTAGGCAAGGCTTTACACCCCTAACCACAGAGCAATAGATAAGATCAACCAAGATAAGCATTTAGATGATTAGATTCAGTGTCTAGAGAGCTAACTGTTTCACTAAGAATCTTTTCTGCTATTTCTTAATTAATAAGAAAAAAATAATTTAAAATGAAATATTAAGTAAACCGGGATTTTATTTATTTCAGTACTAAAATATTACTTGCTTATTTAAGAAACTATTATAATTTTTAAAGCAAATTCTCAACTTATTATTCCATTTTTTGCACTAAAAATTTATAATAGAAATTTACAGATGTTGCTGTTCCTTTCTGTGTTAATCCTGGATTTGATTCTCATGTGCATCCTTTTGTTCTAAAAGAAGCCAGTGGCAGTTCTTACCAGTTATCAAGCCTGTTTGAGTGTTTATGTTATGTGTTCCTCTGAGGACCGTTATAGCATCTTAATCTTTAATTAATTATGATCAACTTATCTTTATTCTGTTTTCTTCTGTACTCTGGTAACAGTTTTCCAAGTTCACTGATAATATCTGGATCTAAAATTTCAAATTCTTAACAAACAGGTTGCGCCTGCTCTTCTTATTTCTAACCATTTCATTTTCAAAATGATGCTGATGATTATTTATTTCAGAGATGTCTGTTCAATTTTAGGAGCTCTGGGACACATGAGAAAAATACAGTTATGCAAACAGTGATAGTATGAATAGTTTATTTAAAAAGACAACAGATGGTAAATGCAGTCACAATTTTCATTTTTTGCAAGTAAAAACTTTGCTTTCATCAATGTAAATGTTGGCAAACCAGCAATGAGTCAAGCCCAGCTACAATCTGCTGAATTTCTGATGCATACACTTTGTTCAATTAGAAAGCTTTACCTTGCTTGCTTATTAATTCATGATGATTTTTTAATAAATATTAAATAGGGAAATGTCAAAGTTTCCAGTTTGGAAGTTTATGTTTCTTATTTATTTATTTATTTATTTATTTATTTATTTATTCATCATTCCATTCATTTATATCTCAAATGATCTCCCATCTCCTGGTTACCCCTCCACATCCTCTCCCTCCCACATCCACCCTCTCTCCTCCCATTTGCCTCTGTGAGGGTGCTCTTCCAACTACCCACCCTCTCCCACCCCACAGCTCCAGCATCCCCCTACCCTAAGCTGGGCCATCAACCCTTCTCAGGAACAAGAGTCTCTCCTCCCATTGATGTCAGACAAGGCCATCCTCTGCTACATATGTATCCTGAACCACGAATCCCTCCATATAAACTCTTTGGTTGGTGGTCTAGCCCCCAGGAACACTGGTTGGTCCAGCCAAACCACATTGTTCTTCCTATGGGGCTGCGATCTCCCTCCACTCCTCCTCCCCTTCCTGGGTCCCTGAGCTCAGTCTGACGGTTGGATCCAAGCATCCACATCTGCATTGGTCAGTTTCTGGGAGAACCTCCCAAGGAACAGCCATACCAGGTTCCTGTCAGCACGCCCCTCTTGGCAATGACAGCAGAGTTGGGTTTGGTGTCTGCAGACAGGATGGATGTCCAGGTGGGGAAGTCCTCAGATGCTACTTCCTTCAGTCTCTGCTCCATTTTTGTCCCTGTCTTTCTCTGCACAGGATCATTTCTGGTTCAAAACTTGTTGATGCGTAGGTGGCCCCATTCCATGACCAGGGGCTGTGCTTATCTACTGGAGATTGTCTCTACAGGTTCTATCTCTCCTTCACTGCACATTTCTGCTAAAGTCATCCCTATTGTGTCCTTGATGTCTCTTGCTTCCCTGACATCTGGGACCCTCCAGTGGTCATCCCCAGTTCCTCATCACCTACTGCTACATATTTTTATTTGCTGTCCTGAGTCTCTGTACCTCTCTCTGGCCCCCTCTAGTACCTGATACAGTCTCCTTTGTTTCCTCCCTATTCTCTCTCCATTCCAGGCCCACTATCATCTTGTTCCTCCCTCAATATACAACTGAAGCATCCAAACCCTGGTCTTCCTTCCTTCTAAGCTCCATATGTTCTGTGGGTTGTATCATGGGTATTGGGAGCTTTTGGGCTAATATTCACTTATCACTGGGTACCTACCGTGTGTGTTCTTTTGGTCTGGGTTATCTCAGTCAGGAATCTTCTCACAACAAACCCAAAAGAAGAGAAACACACAAGTATTTCTTTGTGTATAAAACAGTGATTTATGGCAATGACTAAATTAATATAATGTTCAGTTATCTTTTTGGCAATTCTTGAAAACTGGGTGAAAGGGAAAGGCTAAAGGAAAGTTACTGGGACATTTGCTTAGCAATCAGAAGATTTCTGTACTTTGTTTTTTGATCCTCCTATTCATTTCTTCTACCTTCTCTTCAGTACCTGAAATTATTCCTCTCACCTTATTTAAATTGTTGGTAAGACTTCCCCTGAGCTTTTTGTGTTATTTCTTGAGTGTTTTATTTCAACTTTTATTCCAATTTGCCATTTAGTGATTCAGTTTCTTTATGAGATTATATTTTCATATCTTGAATTGTTTTCCTTAATTCATTTTATAATGTCTTCTGTGAAGTGCTTATTCATAACCTTTGAAGTCCTTGACCTTATTCACAATTCCTATTTTGAAATTCTTGTCTTATATTTCAGCTAAGTTAGTTTTTAAGAGAATATTAAGATAGGAGTTCTGGTTTCTGGAAAAGGCATATTATCTTGTTCATTTGTTTCTGTGGTTTTGAGCTTGTATCTTTGTATCTGGAATTAAAATGTATATGATGTTTCTTGATGCTCTCTGTGTGTTCAGGTCTTTGATTGCTATCATCCAATATGAAATCTTGTGTATTAGTAGCACAGTGATGTTTTTCAGTTTTGGGGTCACTCTAGTTTTAGTGTTCAGATTCCAATTGGTCACAGATCTGAAGTGCTATACTCTGAGCCGTTAAGTGTGTGCTAGTGGTAGGGAAACTGGACTGATTTTTGAGGTTTCTACAGGCATGTTTGGCATCCAGCACCATGGAGCATTGGATGGTTTAGGCTATGCTCTACCAGAGAATGCAATGAGTCTCACAGGAATGGAATGATCTGGGAGGACTAGCTGATGTGGTCAGCAATGGCAGGATTATTGGTACCCTAAGGAAATCAGAATGGAGCAAATGAATGAGGGGAGAGTTAGTGCGCACTGGTCTCTACCAATGGTGAGAACTGTGGAGTCCATAGAAAACAGTGTGTCTCATTAGAGGTGGGTCTGTTGTCACGAAAGAATGGGGAGAATATCTGAGGAAGAGAGCAGATGAAGAACTATGAGAAGTCTCTTTCTGTACAAGGATGGGCAGCCCAATCCCAAGGTGATAAGCATGGGCTGGGAGGATCGAGTGAGGCATTTTCAGTGAGAAGTATAAGAAAATCTATGGATTAGCTGACACTGCTTAAAACCAAGGAGCATATATGGGCTTGTTCATGGCCCAGGGCATACGGGTAGCAGAGGACTTAACATGTATGGCCTCAGTAAGAGAGGATGAACTTAGTCCTGTGAAAACCTGATGCCCCAGGGAAGAGGGATGCTTTTATGGGTGAGGCAGGGATGGGTGGGCAGGTGTGGGCACACCCTCTCAGAGGTAGGGGGAGTGAAGAACTCTGGGAAGGAGGACTGGGAAGGGGGAAACTTTTGAAATATATGTGTGTGTGTGTGTGTGTGTGTGTGTGTATGTTGTGTGTCAGAATAGAGGAATGGAAGGAAAGTACCTGGGTTCATGACAAAGGTGGTAGCTGTCAGTACTATAAACATCTTAACAGTACTGAAATATTAGTCATAGTCTCATTAAGCAGGGAAGATAAAATAAAGTAGATATATCTATTATGTAACTGTAGTTTAAGTGCAATACAATGCAAAGTAGTTGGATAACTATTTTGTACATGATCTTTCATGCATTTTTTTATTTAATTATTGTTTTTAGAATCCACAATTAGAAGTCAGTCAACCAAACTATGGTCATCACATAGTTCACCAGTCTCCTAAACCTACTGGAGAAAAAAAATCAACTGGTAGGAAGTGATCGTAAAATGTGCTTTCAAGGACTATTCATCAGTGAGTGCAAGGGATGAGTGGTGAAAATTGATATAAACAGAAAGTCAGGAAGCACTGTGATAGCTCGAGGCAGTAGGAAGAAACTGTTGGCTTCAATGATTTCCCAATGTAAATAATTAAAACCAAATTGCATTTGTAAATGAGTTATTCTCAGTATTTATTAGAGATAAAAATATGCTAAATCTAATATATGATATATCTTGTATGAGTTTTAGTGTACATTTAGTGTAATCAGTTGAGAATTGTAAAATCTTTTACCATAAATTCATTAATGAGATTATGTGACTTGTCTCATAACAGTTCTATATGTCATAAATTCTTAATGCATCTACTGTATGATTTGAATGTATGTTATACAGCATCCATCTCTCAATAAATGATTTTGCTTGATTTTAATTGGTTATACATTTACTTAATACTCTCTTGATTATTGAAGACAGAAACCCAATATTTTGAAAAGAATTTTTAAAGATATGCTTTAGAAAACATATTGATTGGATTTAGACTACTATTGCTACATGTAAATAAAAATTTCAATTTTAATATTAAAAATTTTATATTACTTGTCAAAGTAGAATTGAAAAGTTATTTAAAAATATAAATTTACTGACATTTTACCAATGTCAGCATGTTTCTTAAATATTTGTTTAGCAGAAATTATCATGTTTTCCTTAGAATTGTATTCTTTCTTTCAGGTAACGCAAACATCAACTATTCATGATGTCAAACAGAAGTTTCACAAAACATGTGAGTTTGATTTATCTATTAAAATGTATGTTAATTGAACAAATTTTCAAGTTGGTTCAAATTTTTCTTTAAGGAAAAAACACATGAAAGATATATGTTAAAACCAATGTCTTTGATAATTTAGTATTTACTAATACTTAAATGTAGTGATTTTCACATACTTTAATATTCAAAAGGTTTCTGTGAGTACTAGTCATGGAAATTCACGCCAGTTTTAAGAGACAGGTCCTTATCCAGTTAACCATAGCCCAAGAAAAATCTTCAGTTTTTCAATGAAACTATACATAAGATTATTTTAATGCATAGTTCAATAATCTTTTATATGAAGACATTTTAATATATAAAGATATTAACTAAAAATATTTCTTTTATATTAGCACAAAATAGCAAAAAAAATTTATTCCAACTATTTAAATAAGTTAAATTCATTCCAAATAATTATTTTACAAAGCCTATAAATGATATTGCTTAAACTTATTCATGGGTAATATTGTTTCCTGACCAAAAATCTCTATCAATTGCTTGAAAGTATTTATATTTTACATATATATACTTTTTATATAGCTTTTATAATTAAATTCTTTCTAATTTTCAAACAATGAAAATAAAATTACTGGAAAATATGACTTTTACTATTTTATAAATTAAGGCTTTATTGTATAATTACTAAAATCAAGTCAATGTTAGAGACTTTTCCAAATACATGATTCCCTATATTGCATAGCTCCCTTCTGTTATGAAAGTTCTTCTCCAATGTGGTGTATTTAATATTTATAAACCTATGTTGATATATCATAATGTGCCAATGCCTTGAGGATTAAGATATATCATTAGGTTCCATACTTATATCATTTTTCCTTTTATTTTTTAGTATTTGGTGTTTTTTATTTAATTTATTAATTTTTTACACTGTATATTTTATTCCCCGCTTCTACCCTCCAACTGTTCCACATCCCATACCTTCTCCCCTCTGCCTTGTCTCAACTTGGATGTCTCTATCCTCACCCACTGGACCTCTAAACTTTCTGGGGCCTTCAGTCTCTTGGGGGTAAGGTTCATCTTCTCATACTAAACCCAGACCTGGCAGTCCTCTGCTGTGTATGTGTTGGGGGCCTCATATCAGCTGGTGTATGCTACCTGGTTGGTGGTCCAGTGTCTGAGAGATCTTGGAGGTTGAAGTTACTTGAGACTGCTGGTCCTCTTATAGGGTCTCTCTCCTCCTCAGCTTCTTCCAGCTTTTCCCTAGTTAAACCACAGTGGTCAGCACCTTCTGCCCATTGGTTGGGTGCAAATATCTGCATCTGACTCTTTCAGCTGCTTTTGGGGTCTTTTGGAGGGTAGTCATGACAGGACAGTTTTTTTGAGCACTCCATAGTCTCAGTAATAGTGTCAAGTCTTGGGGCCTCCGCTTGAACTGGATCCCACTTAAATAAGGGATGGGGTTGCCATCCCACAGTCAAAACTCTGTCCCATAATTATTCCTGTATGCAAGAACTTCAGGGCTGGAAATGGTGAGGAACCTGAGGCAAAGAAGGTTCAGAGAAAGTCCCAAATTAATAACCTTATATATTGACTGATGGTATGAAAATTGAAGATAAACTGAGGGAATAAATTATTCCCTTTAAAAGAAATGGAAACTATTGATCAGTATGTAAATTTATATATAGCTATCCCTATGATATGACTAATACATCGCAAATAGTAACATCATACCTCTTTAAAGAAGGATACCTGTATAGGATGCAATATACAGTTTAAGAAATAAAAATGTAACCAGGGATTACAATTAGTAGCAGCTTAAATGGATAAATATTTTAGGAGTATTTGCTTCTAATGTATTATTAAGAAACATATACAATGATAAATACAGATACTAGACAACTGCTTACATTTCAAGTTGCTTTGTGAAGATGTGTTTTGACACTTTACCTTAAAGGCATGTAGGTTTTTAATATATTAAATAAGAGATAAGGACATCACAAGAAACATCCAAAATGAAGTCAGGGATGTGATATACCTTTTCTCGATTCATTTTTCTAGCACTAACTTTGTTATGAAATTAGCTGTAGTTGTGTGCCAATATTTTCTGACATATGGGATGTTTTAAGTTTTAAGCTTTTTTTTATTTTTAGTATCTGATTTTTATTTATTCACCATGTTTATTTTTGATAAAATTTACAGACACAAATAAAACATAGAATTATTAAATGGGCAGTTTGATGCTTATACTCATAGCACCACATCCCTATGAGTACCTAGAACACTTCTGACTTAATATTTTAAGGTTTCAATTATTTATCCTTTTCCATTATCCTTGCTCAATCCAGAGAGCGTCTCTGATGTGTTTAAACTACAGATTTGCTTTTTTGTTCTCAACTTTTTTTTTTATACAAAGAACTCAAGAAGTTGGATCCCAGAAAACCAAATAACCCTATTAAAAATGGGCTACAGAGTTAAACAAAGAATTTTCACCTGAAGAACTTCGGATGGCAGAGAAGCATCTTAAAATATGCTCAACTTCATTAGTCATTAGGGAAATGCAAATCAAAACAACCCTGAGATTTCACCTTACACCAGTCAGAATGGCTAAGATTAAAAATTCAGGAGACAGCAGGTGTTGGCAAGGATGTGGAGAAAGAGGAACACTCCTCCACTGCTGGTGGGGTTGCAAATTGGTACAACCACTCTGCAAATCAGTCTGGCGGTTCCTCAGAAAACTGGGCACTTCACTTCCAGAAGATCCTACTATACCACTCCTGGGCATATACCCAGAGGATTCCCCAGCATGTAATAGGGATACATGCTCTACTATGTTCATAGCAGCCCTATTTATAATAGCCAGAAGATGGACAGAACCCAGGTATCCCTCAACAGAAGAATGGATGCAAAAAATGTGGTATATATACACAATGGAGTACTATTCAGCCATTAGAAACAATGAATTCATGAAATTCTTAGGCAAATGGATGGACCAGGAGAACATCATACTAAGTGAGGTAACCCAGTCTCAAAATGTCAATCATGGTATGCACTCACTAATAAGTGGATATTAACCTAGAAAACTGGAATACCCAAAACATAATCTACACATCAAATGAGGTGCAAGAAGAACAAAGGAGTGGCCCCTTGTTCTGGAGAGACTCAGTATAGCAGTATAGGGAAAAACCAGAACAGGGAAGTGGGAAGGGTGGGTGAGAGAACAGGGGCAGGGAAGGGGGCTTATGAGACTTTCGGGGAGAAGGGAGCCAGAAAAGGGGAAATCATTTGAAATGTAAATAAAAAATATATCGAAGAAAAAAAAGTTTTAAGTTTTTAAAACACAATTTTGTTTTTGAGACATCAGATGGTAGTACATGCCTTCAAACCCTTCAATGCAGGGTTGAAAAGCATGTAGCTATGAAGTTGCAAGCCACCCTGGGCTAAATATTAAGAAGCTAGAGATAAATTAAATTATTGCTAATCAATTAATCTATGTATGTAATTATCCTAGTTATTCACCAACAGTGTCTACATATTTATACTCCTTGAACATTTATTTAGCGGTAATACCATCTAAGCATAAAGCACATTCCATAATAAAACAAGAATTGAAATGCTAGAATTTAAAATGTCAGAAATTCATTCGGAGGAAATTGTAGTATATAAGTGAAGAGATATTTGAATATGACTTTAAAGAGTAAGAATAATTTGTACAAAATTTGAGAAATATCCTATTGGCAAAAGTGTGATCAGTCTTAATAACTATAATAAAACTTGAGATTTATTAACTACTGTTAAGCAATTCGTTTTTACAGGCATAGTTCTAATACTTAGAATGCTTATCAAAATTATTAAAAATAAAAATCCATCTAATCCTCAAAAGACTTGAGGCCCCAGGGAGTAGGGAGTCCAAGTGCTTGGAAGTAACAGCCTTTCGGAGAATGGAAGAAGGAGGAATGGGATGAGGAACTGTGGGAGGGAGACAATGGCTGGATTGTAAAAATTTAAAAGCAATAAAAATTAATAGGCAGACATATTTCTGGAGAAGGAGCTGAGAGTTCTCCATCTTGATTTACAAGCAGCAGAAGACTGTGAGCCGTAGTGGTCATAGCTTAAGCATATGAGACCTCAAAGTCCATGTCCAAAGTGACACACTCCCTCCAAGAAGGCTGCATATAATGTACTTTAATAATACTTTCTCTATTGGTCTATTTTCCCCTATGTTCTCGTTTTCCGTCTCTAAATCTGAGTCTCTCTTTTAGTTTTCTGTCTCTCTGTCTCTGTCTGTCTGTCCGTCTCTCTCTCTCTCTCTCTCTCTCTCTCTCTCTCCAAACACATAAGAAACACACATATCTTATAAGACACATGAATACATATGAGAGAGCAAAAATGTCATTTGTGTTTGTGAAATTGACTGATTTCATGAATATATTGTTAATTCTATCCATTTTTTTCTACAAATGGAGTATTTCCTTTTGCATGGCCAAGTAAAATCTCACTGTGCATACACCACATTTTCTTCATTGCTGTAATGATAAATGGGAACTTAGAGTAATTCCATTACTTGGTTATTGAGAATAGTGTATCAATCAGTGTAAATATTCAGGTATCTCTGATCTTGACTTGTTGCAGTAAGTATCTATCTTAGGGTTTATTGTGGTCAAGAGACACTGTGACCAAGGCAATCTCATAATGTAAAACATTTAACTGGGATTGGCTTAAAATTTAGAGATTTACTCTTTTTTTTTTTTTTTTTTTGTCATGGAAGAAAGCATGTTGGCATGCAGGCAGATGTGGAGCTAAAGACTCAGAGTTCCACCTTCAGATCTGAAAGCAGCAGGAATTAACAGTGACACACTAGCCAGAATTGAGCTTATGAGACTTCAAAGCCCACCCCATAGTGATATATTTCCTCCAACAAGGCCACACCTCCTGTAACATGGCCACATCTCCTAATAGCACCACTCCTTATTATCCTATGAGGGCCATTTTTGTTCAAACCACCTGGGCAACCACAAACGGGAGATCTGGATGCTATGAATGATGGGTTTGTCTGTCTGTCTGTTTGTTTGTTTGTTTGTTTTTCTTTATTTTTTTTCTTTCTTTATTTTTATTTTCACAGTGCCTGACCCAAGTTTGATTGCAAGGGATAGAATACAGTTCTCTTCCTTTCTTACACAGAATGGCAGCAGCTTCTTTTACTCAGTGAACTTAATGATGGCCACAGTGAGAAAAAAAAATCAATGTAGTTTCTATTTGGATTTCCTTGATTGTTACTCATAATAATTGGGTAATTGATGGATCCTACCTACCTAATTTTAAGACTTCATTCTTTGTCATCTATTTGATTTTGTTCTCTATTTTTTTTTAATTTTTTGCCCCAGTGTGCTCTTCAGTTTCATGGTATGAACTTCACCATGACTCAAAATAATTAAAAAATGAAGTCTGCCTTGTCTCCTTCCTTATTTTCTACTGCATATCAAACTTTCATCTCACTATTTTCTATGCCATCTTCATAGCCTGTAGCAAGCTAGGTTTAGCATGTTCAATTTTCAGTTTATTAGATAATCTATCATTTAATTCCTAGTTATTTAATTAGGAATTAAATTCAGTTACTCAATCTTGATATTCTGGATCATAACAAACAATTTTCTCTCACATTCTATGTCAAATTTACATGGCATTCACAAATGTTGAGCCTTTAGTAGGTCCTGATTTTAAAGCTCATAACTCCACATCTGACAAGTGTATCCAATATTCATAACAGATAGCTATATTTTCCCACTTCTATAAATATTTTTATGCATTGTTCACTTTTATTTCTATCACTATTTTCATGGCTTCTGTGGTACAAATGCCCAATGCTGTCTTCATAATATGGGCTACTTTTATTCTTTCTGACTTTTGTTACAGTAACATAATAATAATCAGTGCTCTCCAAATACAACTTACAATATTTGGCTATCATCTTCAACTTACTGACATTCCTTACATAAACATTTAGTTTCTGAAGAAAAAATAGTTATGCATTATTCATACATATTTTTCACATGGTTAGGTCTGGTCCTTCAAAACTACAAGTTCCATATATAAAAGCTTCTGCTTTACAAATAAATTACTGAAACAAATTATCCTGCTCCTCGAGATCATCCTGTCATTTGTCCTTGGCAAAAGCATCACAGAGGTCAGCAATCGAATTTGCCTCTAATAGCTAAGTCTGTACAGAAACACATGGAAAGGCTTGGTGAAGGACTTTGAATGCGAGAACAATGGCGTGCATGAGCTTATTCAAGATAATGCAATACACATTATGTCACTGTACTGCTTTGTAAAAGTCCCTATTATTTCCCAGATGAAGTGATAAGTTGAAGAGCCACATCCCAGCTATGTGACTATAGGGTTTTGGTTGTTCTCAGAGCATTTCCTTCTCTGTTCTAACTATCCAGACTAGGCTTGGAAGTTTCCAAGTTGACTGATTCAATCCAGCTTCTCTCAGCTTCTGTTTGAATTGCTCTGCCTGATCTCATGCTAACTTTGACAATGTATTCTAACCTTCCGCCTCCTTCTCATTCTCTGGCTCATTCTGTCTTCACTGTGTGTCGCTTGTTCTCACTGCAACCTGTATATGAAAAAGCTGTTTCTATAAAACTCCCATTACACACCACAGCTGTGTCTAGTTTCTTATCTTGCCTTGCATTTTTCTTAAATAGCCTCACTTTGTTGTGTTGTTCTTATGAGAGTTAAGCATATACTATCTCTGACTCATTCTGTCAGATCTTTCTCTGATTCATCACTTTTTCTGTCCCTTGACTAGAAACCACTTTCAAAGACGGCTGCTTCCTTCTAAAAATTAAACTTACTTAATAGTTAGGCTCAATCTTAAATAAGATGTATAATAAACACTTCTGTATTTCAGGCAGATCTGACTGTAATCCGGAGAATATTTGCATTCTAACCTGAGCAGATTGACCTAAAAGGTCTTTATTTATTTTTTTATTTTCTATATTCTTTGTTTACATTCTGCATGCTTTCCCCTTTCCCGCTTCCCCCATCCCCATCGGTCTCATAGGCTCTTTTCCATCCTCCCATTTCCCAATCACCCCCTCCCATTTCCCTATCTTGTTATTCCCCTATAATGCTGGATCAACTCTTTTCAGAACCAGGGCCCTCTCTTTTCCTCTTTTTGGGTATCATTTGATATGCTAACTGTGTCTTGAGAATTTAGAACTTCTGGGCTAATTAATATGCACTTATCAGTAATTGCATTCCATGTGTATTCTTTTGTGATTGGGTTACCTCACTTAGGATGATATTTTCCAGTTCCAACCATTTGCCTAAGAATTTCATGAATTCATTGTTTTTAATTGCTGATTAGTACTCCATTGTGTAAATATACCACATTTTCTGTATCCATTCCTCCATTTAGGGGCATCTGGGTTCTTACCAGCTTCTGGCTATTATAAAAGGTTGTTATGAACATAGTGGAGCTTGTATCCTTATTGCATGCCGGGGAATCCTCTAGCAGGGTCCTCCGGAAGTGTCATGTCCAGTTTTCTGAGGAACCGCCAGACTGATTTCCAAAGTGGTTGTACCATCTTGCAATCCCACCAGCAGTGGAGGAGTGTTCCTCTTTCTTAGATATGATCCCCAGAGCACCCATGCTGCTGGATTACAAATTCCTCTACAATTCTTAGTTCATTTTTAGACAAACTCTATTACTTTTAGAGTTTCATTCTTTAAGTCTTCTCACTTTTATAAATCCTCAAAGATAAAACTGTTGATACATTTGTGCTGTATGGGATATCTGTCTATAAACACTGGAATAATTGTTACATTTTGCTATTCTAAAACAAGATATACTCTTCCTTAGATGAGAGATACTGGCATGCTGGTCAGACATTTCTCAGCCATTTGTGCCTTTCCATCATTATATAAACATCCTCTTTTTTTCTGCAACCGTGTAATAGGCAAGCTTCACTCAATAACTTTTAAGTACTTTATGTTTTACTAATGGACAGGAAATTATGAGTTTCCTCATGCACTAGAAAATGTTCTCTACCTCCATTGCATTTTTTCTCTTGCAGATTGTCTAATTATTGATGAAAATGTATTTTAAGAAAATAATTTTATTCTCAGAAAACCCCAATATGTCTATTATGCTGAGTGTTTGGGAATACATCTTCCTGACTTTTCTGTAAATATAAATGATTCATCATGTAGACAATTTTTGATGCTCAGGTCCAAGGCAGATCCTGTACATGGTTGTTCACAATGGATTTTTAAATTTCATTTTGGTATTTATTTTTCTCTGTGTGTGCATGTATATATGGATTGGCGCATGTGTACAATGGCATGATAGTGGAGGTCAAAGGACAAGTTTTGTGCTTTAGTTCTCTTTTTACAATATGTGAGTTCTGGTGATTGTACTACCAGGTTGCTGGGCTTCGCTGAAAGAGGTTTTACCTGCTGAATCCTAATGCTGATCCCTGAATGGAGATGTCATATATACTGTTCTACAGAAGGGACAAAATTCTTATTGAAGAATTATAATATGTTGAATAATTCAGTTTTGCTTTTCAGGTTTATTGATTCTTATTTACATAAGAGAATAATTTTCATAACTTCTGAATTTGGAAATAAGAGACAGAATATTTTTACTATATTAATAATAAGAATATTTCCCTATTTTACTTTCTTGAGTACAAAATTTTCTAGCACAGAATTTAAATAATATGTTTGATTTACTTTTAATACTTTTTTAATAACTGAAAAAAACGTTAAAACATCAAATATTTTACTGCTATTACTGTTTCTGAATTACCAAGGGAACAATGACAGAAAAGGCGGATTTTATAAAGTTACCTAGAGAAGTCACCATTAAGTTCCAGAGTTTTACAGAACAGGGGGAATTACAGACTGTAACTTTATATCAGTAAACTTCTTAAAGTTAAAAAATCTATTCACTGGTGATGTTTCTCCCAAACACCTGCTTTATTTACATTTTGTTTCCACAATTCAATATACAGTTCTAAAAACATTGCATAACTCAAAACACAGAAGGAAGGTAATACCTATTAATGCATCCATTATAGATTAAATTTCAAGAAATAAAATATTTGAAAACTGATATCCTCCTTAATTGAGTAGCTTATGAAATATTACAGAAATATTAAGTATAAACCACTTATCTCTACAAGGCATTGGCTTTTCTTGAATTTCTTTTCTGGAATTTCATCAAGTTATAGTTAGCAAGTCATTTAAAAATTAATGAGATGTATTCAAGTTCTACAGAAGAAATACCTTGGAACGTTTAGTCCTACATTGAAGTATGTAAATATTATTTTAGGAAATATGTGCTTAAAATTAAAGTGTTCCAGTATTCTGAAGGGCATGTGGTTTTTGTAAATAAAACAAAACTAAACAAACAAACTCGTGGAGTCAGGGTGTGGGGAGGAGGTATGTGATGTGGAACAGTTGGAGCATGGGTGAGTGGATAAAATTGTGAATGCAAAAAAATAAAAATAAATACAATGTGAATATCTACAATGTTGGCATAAATCTTTTAACACAGTATCTTTTAAACTTAATTTTTTTCTTTTAAGAATCCTTACCTTGTGAATTGTAACTGCTTCAGTGTTTCTAGGTCATTTAATTGCTACCTAAATATTTGCTATAACATTTATAGTTGAGAGATTTGGATGACTGGAAACAGGATCAGAAGTAAGGAGAAATGTGAAAATGGGCGAATACAGTATAGGTGTTCAGAGAGACTGACTCTGATGGATATACGAACCGGATGGTGTTGGTCTTGTTATTGATGCAGAAGTAGAATGTATCAATAAAGAAACTGCAGAAAAAAATACTTATCTTTATAACTGGCTAAATTTTGAAATAATTTTATATTAATGAAATAAGGTTTTAAATGTACTACCTTGTTCAATTTATACATTAGTTTAAACACTCTTATAATACATCATTTATATATATATAATCACGTATATATTACATAAATACATAATATTATATATATATATATATAATATTGCCTCAGAGTTATTTTCACATGTTTCAGAGAACTTCCCTAGCTTCTTTGTCACTAACTCAAAAGGGAAATTGAAATGAACTGGTGCATATTTTTTCCTGGGGTCCTATCTCTTGCTCAATGCTTCGTGGGATCCATGATTAGTTTTCATCTGTTTGCTTAGAATTCCTCACAGGGATATTATACTCAAGAGGGAACCTAGTCTTTTTATATATTGAAGTAAACATCTTTTCCGAATCCAAATTGGTTAAAGCTACATGTGAATATATAGAACTCTGGAGGTGGTGACACTGTATGGTGAGCTTTAGAGGATGTGGCCTTCCCTGAGGAAGCGTGCCAATGGGGGATGAGTTATAAAGCTCGAGCCTCATCTCTGTTCCAATTAGCTTCTCTGTCTCCAGCTTCAGGTTGAGGGGGTGATCTCTCAGATTCCAGATCCTGCCGTCATGCCTTCTGCTTATTACCACACCTTTCCACCATGAGGGAATCCTCACCCTCTGGAAACAAGCCACAACAAACACCTTTACCATATGTTGCTTTTGGTTATGCTATTTTACCAAAGCATCAGAGAAGTAATTGAAACAATTGTACTTTTCTTAAAATTATATAATATAGTAACATCAATATTTTTGTAAATTTCATGATTTTATTTTTTATATCTCATAAATCTTCCATTGAATGTATGCATCACATTTTCATTGTCTATTATCTGTTGATGGACACGTAGGCTGAGCTTACCTGTTTCCTATTATGAAGAGAACATTGGGATAAATACAAGCCTGGATGTATCTACATCACAGGATGTGGCAGTCCTTGATTATATGACCAAGATTGGTATAACTGGGCCATAAGATTATTCTATTTTCAGTGTTTTAGAAAGTATCCAGAAAATCCATGTAGAACCTGTGGTTTAATCTCCCTCCAGCTGTATGAGGCTTTGTCATTCCTCATATTTTCTTCAGTAATATTTTTAATCTTGTTTTCCTGATAGTGACTGGTTTCCCTTGAATGACATGATATCTCAAAGTAAATTTAATTTGCCGTAATTGACAAATCTTTGATTTCTAGTATTGTTGAATACATTAATTTAGTTATGCTCTTAGCATAGTTCTTTCTATATAGCCCTGGCTACCCTGTAATTCACTATAAAGATCAGATTGGCCTCTAAGTTACAGAAACCTACATCCTTTTGCCACCTGAGTACTATATCAAAACCACACCTAGCTGTTTTACATTTTTGCAATGACTATTTGTAATTTTTTTCTGACAGTTATCTATTATTCCCAATGGTCCATTTATGGGTTAACAGCTTTGTTCCTGTGACGACTAATGTTTTCTGTCCTTCGAATACTATAGATATTTTCTCTTTGTATAAAGGTAATAATTTTTCTCATTCTATGGGCTGTCCATGTATTCTGGTGATTATTTCTTTTCTCTAAAGATGTTTTATTTCAGATATTTAATTTTGCCAACCTTTGTGGCCATATCCATTGCTATTGTGATTCTATTTGTACTTTTTGCCTGCAAATGGCTCTCAAAGTGTTTTCTTTTTTCTTTATATTTTTTTAATTTTAGCAATTGCACTGTTTTGTGCTTTAAATTAAGTTCTTTGATCCAGTTTCAATTAATATTTTGTGCACTAGAGAAATTGATATAATTTTATCCTTTTGAATGTATATATGGTTTATTGCCAGCACCACTACCTGAGAAGACTCTATTTTTTTCCCAGATGCATACTTTGTTAAAGCTTAGGTTTCTATAGCTGAGTGATTTTTTTTCTCTGAGCCCTCTATTATAGTCCATTGGTTTATACATCTGTTTTGTGCAGTATCATGATATCTTTATCATTATGGTTATGCATTATCATTTAAATACAGGTAATGTGTTGTCTGTGATTTTCATTATTCTTGGAATTGTTTGTATACCCATAGTTCCCACCCCTGTGTATGTGTCTGTGTGTCTGTGTGTCTGTGTGTCTGTGTGTCTGTGTATCTGTATCTGTGTGCCTGTGTGTACATTTCCATAATTGTAAGAATGATATTTATTTTTTTACTTGTGTGAATCATATTGAAATTTTATGAAGATCTCATTGGAGCTGTAGTTTTATTTTAGTAGTGTCATGTTTTACAACATCTAGTCTGGCAATCCAGGAACATGAGGGAACAAGATATGTTAGATAAATATGTAGAAAGAGAGAAAGGGAAAGAGTATTATCTTTAATTTATTTTTTCAGATTTCTTAAATTTTCATTGTAACAAACTTTCACCTCATTGGTTAGTTTTATTACTGGGCATTGTTTACATTCAAATATTGAAATGTGTTCTTATGGAAGCCTGAAGCAAAATTATTTTGAAGTAGGAAGGCAGTCATAAAAATACTTGCACAGATAGACTTATACCACAATGTATGTTAGACCAAAAGAGTAACCCTAGAGAGAAGATATGTGACCAGATTCAAGGCCAAGGCAAGTGATAAAGATTGAAAATTCCAGTTTTCTAATATATGTGACACATAACCCAATATAAAAGGCATTCCGACTTTAGTTTTCGAGTTTAGCCTCCAAAATAATGGAGATAGCTAAATCACAGAAAATAAACTTCTAAGGACTAGATGTTCCTGATTACAGGTGATGTATAAGCATTTGGACAAACTCGGGAAGCTTATGGACTCCAGGAAAGGATGAGTGGTCTTTGAGGATAGAGTCAAGTGCTATTTTCAGAAGTGTGAGTTACTCGATATGCATCACAGATTCCTGTTCTATCTCAGGATACAGGAGAAGATTTCTGTAGCCTCTCTACATTGTTGCAAAAAAGGGGTGGCCCTGGAACTAACATCTTTGTGAAGAAGATTTTGTAAAACTTGTACAAGGCAGAATTGTGAAAGCTGGTGCATGAACTTAGAGGCCCTTTTTGTGGTGAGCTTGAAAGATATTTTACAGCTGATTGAGTATCAAGGAGTATACTCCTAGAAAGAGAAATGAACAGCAGTAAGTGGGCTGAAGAGGACTGAACTCCTATTAACTTTACCAAGCATGAGAATCTGTTCAGGAGAGATAACTCTCAAAAGGAACATAGTGGGGTAGTAATTTGTGAAATTGTGAATATTTGGCTGGTGTTCTTCCTGGAGCCTAGTTGTGTAATAGATACAAATGCTGTTTTACAGGGATATTTGATGTAATAAAGAAGAGATGTGTGGAGATCTTTTACATGGGGAAAACCATTCAAATCATAGAGACAGTAAAAAAATAAGTTTCACATTAACCTGTTCCAAACCAGGGCATTCACCCTGCTGTGTTATGAGTGCATGCATCATGGGAGGCACTTAGGCCCCTTCTCTAAGCATCTCAAGTGGGAGCAATCTCATGTGGGATGAAGTTTTGTAAGGTAATATTTTGCAGTCTTCTGAGTCAGGGCAATGGTTCTTATTAAAGAATGATGTTGCATTTGAGTAGACCAAAAATGAATGGAAGTTGAAGCTCATCAGCCTTTGCAAGATTCCCAGTAATATCCAATGCTTTCAGAAACCTTGACAATCTTTCAATATCTTGGGGATTTAATGGCTACTACTGCCCAGCATTTCACACAGTCACATAATAGTATATTAGTACTGCTTTCCCACATGACCAATATTAAATGGAAATATCTACATATGTATAAGAAAATAGAAGGCATGAATGATTGATAAAGAAAGACATTGGTCTTAAGATATTTCTTCAAGTGACTCTGTAACTCGAAATACGGCACGTCTGTTGCTTTCCACTTAAAGACCAAAGCCAAGCCCTGTGAATATAAGTGTCAATGGCTGTATCCCCACACTTATCCTACAGTGTTTAAGAACAAGAAGTGCTTAGATTGTGAAATGAAGATTGGCATGCTAGCTCAAGCAGAGAGCAAAGTTACCTTTTCTCTGCCATTTTGTTTCATCCAGATGTTTCACAGGGTGAATTGAGCCAGCCTACAGGACGATGTGCTAGTTTCTTCACTCAAGTCCAAAGGTCTCAGCTGGGATTTACTGGTTCCTCTGAGAATCATGGCAGGCTTTACTAGTGTCATCTCACCTTCTGGGTTCAGCTAATGCTCATCTCACACAATTAAAAATTGCTTACTCCACATTGACTCCATGTAGGGATTATCAACAGTTAATTTTCATGACAATGGAAAAAATGAAAAGTAGAAGTCCTTTTGGGACAATTTGTAGTCCCAGTACTTCTTTTCTCTGACTTCTCATGCCTCTCACACTAACTGCTTTTTGCTCTTGACTATTGGTATTCATGTTTAATATCAGTATTCAAACCTCAAATAAGTAGGTTTTACATAATGGATGTATATACTTTAAACTATGAGCACCTTTCCAACACTGACTAGTAATATTTACGCATTACATAAGTTTGTTGTCTTTAACCTCAGGCTTTTGCCAAAACAGAAGTCTTTCAGTCTTTCTGTTTCTCCTTATTATCTGTGTGTACCTATGTGTGTATGTGAGAGAGAGAGAGAGAGAGAGAGAGAGAGAGAGAGAGAGAGAGAGAGAGAGAGAGAGAAAATTGTATCAAGTATCATTTCAATTATCTATGTAGTTCAGGATGATTTTGAATTCCTAATTTTCCTAATTCTGCCTTACCTTACCCCCTAAGTGATAAGATTGCAAACATGTCTCACCATGACTGTTTTGTGTTTGTTTGTTTGCTTAGGTCTCTTGTAGATACAAGATGTTATACACACTGAAGTATTTTATGTGTTCACAGTTTATCACATTAAACAATTATTTCAGATTTCACATTCTTATTTCAAAATCGGAACAAACCACCACCTAAAAAGTTATAGTGATACACATAGAAACAAAAGAAACAGAAAAATTAAGTCTCTGACATAAATTATTCATAGATTTATGGGTCTATGCATAGTTTCGTTGACTATAATAGTTTTCTCTATGTGTGAATTTTTTAACACTAGTTTGAGTATTTCTTTCCAATTCAACAGCAAGAGCTGGTCATCATGGCTTCCATCTGAGCAAATCACGTAGGTGGCCTGGACAGCATTTCTTCACTCTGAGCACAAATTCTTTTTTATAGCACTAAGTTTGCAGAACTGTGTTGTTTCCTCTCTGAAATGAGTATCAAGAAATAAACACATATTTTCTTTGAACTTTTCATCCATAAATTAAAAAAATAAATCTTCAAATCAATTACAATGGGAGTATAAAATCTTCTCTTAAATCTTAGCAACTTGCTCACTCCCCTCTTCTTCGATGCATCCTTAAGAGTCTCTCACCTCTCACCAACCATTTATGGCAACAACCATCAAATAAAATTTGTAAGCAAAGTGTATTTGTCATAACTTGAAGCATAATTACTGAGTTGTTTGTGACAAGGAGATATATTTCCAGTAACATCTAAAATAAAATATCTTTGTTCTTAAACATTTGATGTCTTGAAACTTCGTAGAATTGTGTATGTGTGTGCGTATTTCTAACCATGCACATACAACTATGATCAAGTGAAAACTAAAACTTGTTTTCATGGAAGTTAGATCTATTACAGTGGCAAAGAGAAGTAGACATTAAGTGTCCCCATATGTACATAAGGTACTAAGATGGGGAGATAAAAACAAGGTGAGGGTGTAGAACTGCATTCAGAAGCTATAGTTTTCTCCTCAGAATCATATATTCAAAGTTAACACTGAACTTGGCACCAAATACCTTTAACTGCAGTTTTTGGAGGGCAGAGGCTGAAGGATCTGTGTGTTTGAACCCAACTTGGTCTAGATAGCTAGTTTTGTGTCATAGTCTACCTTGGGGTTTCTATTTCTGGAAACAAACAAACAACAACAAAAAGAAACACCACCAACAATAAAAAACACCATTGCCAAAAACAACTTGGTCAGAAAGTGTGGTTGGTTGGTTGTTTTCAAGCTTACATCTGAGTCTTCTCTTTAAGCAAATTACAGCAAAAACGCAAGTGAGAAACCTGAAGCCAGGGATTGATTTAGAGGCCATGGAGAAATGTTGCTTGCTGGATTGTCCCCATGGCTTAGCCATTCTGCTTTGTTATAATGTCTGACAGCTACCCAGGATGGCATCAGGCAAGGTGAGCTAAAGTCTCCCATATGAATCAACTCTGCAGAAAATGCATCTCATGCTGCCTACAGGCCAGTCTGGCAGGGCCATTCTCTCAGGTGAAGTTCTCTCTTGAAGAAAGACACCATTTTTGTCATGTTGATATAAAAATTAGACATTATATTGTAATCTTGGAACTTAGAGGACCAGTAGAAAAATATGGGTTGTTTATTAATTATCAAAATATGAAGGGGAACTGAGAAAGAAAAGTTTGTATACAAAAAATCTTATTTCAGGTAAAATTTAATTAAGTACAAAAATTTAGATGAAAGATTTATTTTAGAATGAATAGGTAGGCAATTTCTAGAAATCCTTGGAATTTTTTTAGGTCATCCTCATATTTCATAATTCAAAGTGTTTGTTTGTTTATTCAGCTCAAAAATTTTATTTATTACTTAAACCATGTTTCTATCTTCCTGCAAAAACCTCACTCTGTAATATTGATTATCTGCTACTATGCTATCTAGTTTCTCTTACCCAACTACTGTAATAACAACATTACATTTTAGCCATTACATTTCTTTTAGTTTTGGTGAGCAAAAATATTATTGTTTTATTGTTGCTGATTTGCATGAAGTAGTTTCAGTTGTTGGGGAGGAGAAAGCAAACTCTTCTTTCTTTCTTACAGCTTCGTAAACACTGTATCGCTTCTCTCCTAAAACCCTAAGTGTCTGCCTGGAATCGTGATCAAGTTTAGCTTGATTACTTCATTATATCTGTAATATTTATAAGACTGCAAGAAAATGGTTTGCCATTCAAACATCTGTGTCTAGTTATACTGAAAGTGTGTAATGTGTGAATCACTCCAAATGAATGAAGCAATTAATTATTTTAGCAAACTAAAACATAAGCCAGAGTTGTAGCACATCAAGGAAGCCTTTCAGGTTATATGTTATGTTAGTTTTGATGAAAAGGCACCAGAAATTATGCCCTTTTTGTGCTGACTTGTAAAATACTATAATAACTGCATATTGCATTATACAAAAGATGTCCGCCATTCTTTATTGCTTTGTTATCTCTGTGTAGCGAGTTTATTTTGTGAAAATAAAACCTTCACATTGCAATGGGGCTTTTGGCTACTGGAAAGCCAAGCTGTGTGCTGCTATAAATACCAGAAACAGTAAACAGTGGCTGTCATTGGGGAAATATTTGTTAAAATAAAATGATCGTTTGGTGAAAGTATGCTGCTTTCAGATAAAACAGCTTCATTTTTAAAGTATAAGATTAATGAATATTTAAAGGTTCTTCACAAGTCATGGAATTATTAGTTAAAATGAGAATATTTCACAGAGTTTGTATCATTATTTTTAAACCCTATTTGTTCTTCGCAAAGATAAAAACTACTATTAATATTATCTTCCATAATCAATTTAACAACTATTCTATAATTTTTTGGTATTATTACATATGGGGCTTTATTTGCTCAACATCTCCTTATGGATGTATTTTTTTCTATGATGTCTTAGATCATTTGTCAACAGGAAGAAATTATTTTTTAAACTCAAAGATGTTCTAAAAGCCATTAAGGACTTATAAAGTAGTGACCTATAAATTGGAAGTCTCTACAGACAAAAGCAACCAGAAAAATATGAACAGATAAAACTTTGTTATGTATGTGATGCAATGTGAAAATGTGATTGCTGAAAGAGGAGAACCAAAAGGTAGAAAAAGCACAGAGCTATGTTGAAAACTAGTTCAAAGATTTTGAAACCTTGCAAAACATGCCAACAGTCATTAAAGAAACACTTTATTAGTATTCACTATACTAATTAAATATGTATAATATATGATTAATTAAAAATATATAGGTAACATATATTATACATATATAATTACATAATTATATACTATTCTTTATATATGTTTATAGATAAACATATACAAATATAGGTTTATATTTTATATATGTTATAAATGTTATATATATTATAAAATAATAATGATATATTATTTATAATATATATTTATAATAAATAATATTATATGTTATTTATATGCATTATATATAGACTCTATATAGAAGCAACACTTTAAAAGTTTTAAAGTGGAGAAAGTAAACAATTTAGAATCAAAATATAGATAAAGTATCAACTAAAACTAATTGGGGAATGGAGTGAAAATAGTGTCTTGTTTTGTAGTCCCTACAGTCATGGAATTCCATACATATTTGATTATATCTTACCGTGTGGATGAAACCAACTTTTTCCTAATGTTTATGTTTTTATATTCAATCAAAACATCTGAAATTTGAGAACATAGATCACTTTCATTGTGCTTTTTCTTTTCTTATAAAAACTGGTTTGATTTTTTCTCTTTAGTCTTTTTTTCTTTCTTCCTTCCTTCCTTCCTTCCTTCCTTCCTTCCTTCCTTCCTTCCTTCCTTCCTTCCTTCCTTCTTCCTTCCTTTCTTTCTTTCTTTCTTTCTTTCTTTCTTTCTTTCTTTCTTTCTTTCTTTCTTTCTTTCTTTCTTTCTTTCTTTCTTTCTTTCTTTCTTTCTTTCTTTCTCTTACATTCTAGAATTGATTCCCCCTCCCACTGAACCCTCTGTTGCTCCATATCCCATAACTACTCCCCACACCCCTGTATCCACAAAGATGTTGCCACCCCCACCCCCCACCAAACCAGACCTTAAAACTCCCTGGGCTGTCCAGTCTCTTGAGGGTTAGGTGCATCTTCTCTAACTGAACCCAGACCCAGCAGTCCTCTGTTGTATATGTATTGGAGGCCTCTTATCTCCTGGTGTATGCTGCCTGGTTGGTGATCCAGTGTCTGAGAGATCTCCAGGGTCCAGGTTAATTGAGACTGCTGGTCCTCCTACAGGATCACCTTCCTTCTCAGCTTCTTTCAGACTTTCCCTAATTCAACCACAGGGGTCAGCAACTTCTGTCTATTGGTTGGGTGCAAATATCTACATCTGACTCTTTCAGCTGCTTGTTATGTCTTCAAGTACAGTTATGATAGGTCCCTTTTTGTGAGTTTTCCATAGCCTCAGTAATAGTGTCAGGCCTTAGGACCTCCCCTAGAGCTGAATCCCACTATGGGCCTGTGGCTGGACCCACTTTTCCTCAGACTCTTCACCATTCCCATCCTTGCAGTTCTTTCAGACAGGAACAGTTATTGGTCAGAGTTATGACTGTGGGATGGCCACCCTCTCCCCTCATTTGATGCCCTATCTTCCTGCTGGAGTTGGGCTCTATAATTTCCCTTTCCCTATTGTCAGGCATTTCATTTAATGTTCCTCCCTTTGAGTCCTGAGAGTCTGTCACCTCCCAGGTCTCCAGCGCATTGTGGAGGGTCCCCCCAACCTGCTCTCTCCTGAGGATATGTTTCCACTCTTTCTGCTAGGCCTTAGGTTGATAGTTGATGCAGGCAAGTATGTAGGGGAAAAGGAACAGTCCTCCATTGTTGGTGGGATTGCAAGCTGATACAACCACTCTGGAAATCACTCTGGCTGTTCCTTAGAATATTGAACATTGTATTACAGAGAGCCAGGTATACCACTCCTAGGCATATACCCTAAAAATGTTCCAAGTATTGTATTATATAACAACAATGTTTGTTATATATGTCCATATATAACAAGGACATATGCTCCACTATTTTTTATTTATAATAGCCAAAAGCTGGAAAGAACCCAGATGTCCTTCAACAGAAAAATGTATACAGAAAATGTATTTACACAACAGAGTTGTACTTAAAACAATGAATTCATGAAATTCTTAGGCAAATGGATGGAACTAGAAAATATCATCCTGAGTGAGGTAACCCAATCACAAAAGAACATTCATGGTATATACTCACTGATAAGTGGTTATTAGCCCAAAAGCTCATACCCAAGATACAATTCACAGACCAAATGAAGCTCAAGAAGAAGGAAGATCAAAGTGTAGGTGCTTCTTAGAAGGGGACAAAATACTCACGGGAGCAAATAAGGAGAAAAAGTGCAGAGCAGAGACTGAAGGAAAGGCCATCCAGAGACTGTGCCACCTGGGAATCCATGCCATATACAGTCACCAAACACAGACACTATTGTTGATGCCAAGAAGTGCTGACAGGAGCCTGAGGTAGCTGGATTCTGAGAGGCTCTGCCAGTGCTTGACATAAACAGAGGCAGGTGCTCAAAGCCAACCACTGATCTGATCATGGAGTTCCCAATGGAAGAATTAGAAAAGAGAATTGAAGGAGCTGAAGGGGTTTGCAACCCCATAGGAAGAACAAAAATAGCAACCAACCAAATCTACAAAGCTCTAACCACCAACCAAGGAGTAAACATGGAGGAGCCCATGGCTCCAGCCACATATGTAGCAGAAGACTGCTTTGTTGGGCAACAGTGGGAGAAGAGAGCTTTTGTCCTGTGAAGGCTCCATGCTTCAGTGTAGTGGAATCCAAGGGCAGGGAGGCAGGAGTGGGTGGGTGGGTAGAGTAGGACCCTCATAGAAGTAGGAGGAGGCAGGATGTGATGGGAGAGTTTTTTATTTTTTATTTTGGCAGGAGGACTGGGAAAGGGGATAGCATTTGAAATGTAAACAAATACAATATCTAATAAAAAAGAAAAAATATGTGCTACAAGCACAGCTCTCCCTAGCGTGCCAGCTCTGATCCTTTTCACCCAAATGCAAAGAAACCCAAGGCTCTGGTTGTTGGCCTCAGCTTCCTAGGTTTCCATAACCGAAACCTTTTCTTCACTACTCATCCATCACTTTCTTTTTTTATTATTTTTATTTTCTAAATTCTTTGTTTACATTCCAAATGCTTTCCCCTTTCTTGTTCCCCCCCTCCCCATATGCCTCCCCATATGTTCCATAAGCCCTCTTCTCTCTACCCATTCTCCAATCACCTCCCTCCTTTTTCTCTGTCCTGGTACTCTCCTACAATGCTGGATTAATCCTTTCCAGGATCAGGGCCCTCTCCTTACTTCTTCATGGGAATCATTTGATATGCTAATTGTGCCTTGGGTATTCAGAGCTTCTGGGCTAATTAATATCCACGCATTCCATGCGTATTCTTTTGTGATTGGGTTACCTCACCTAGGATGTTATTTTCCAGTTTCAACCAATTGCCTAAAACTTTCAGGAATTCATTGTAATTGCTGAGTAGTATTCCATTGTGTAAATATACCACATTTTCTATATCCATTCCTCCATTTAGGGACATCTGGGTTCTTTTCAGCTTCTGGCTATTATAAATAAGGCTGCTATGAACAGGGTGGAAGATGTGTCCTTATTGCGTGCCAGGTATATGCCCAGGAGAGGTATAGCAGGGTCCTCCAGAAATTACTGAACAGAACACCAATAGCTTACGCTCTAAGATCAAGAATTGACAAATAGGACCTCATAAAATCACAAAGATTCTGTAAGACAAAGGACACTGTCAAAATGACAAAACGGCAACCAACAAATTGGGAAAAGATCTTCACCAACCCTACATCCGACAGAGGGCTAATATCCAATATATACAAAGAACTAAAGAAGTTAGACCCCAGGGAATCAAATAACCCTATTAAAAATGGGGTACAGATCTAAACAAAGAATTTTCACCTGAAGAAATTTGGATGGCCGAGAAGCACCTTAAGAAATGCTCAACATCATTAGCCATTAGGGAAATGCAAATCAAAACAACCCTGAGATTTCACCTCACACCAGTCAGAATGGCTAAGGTTAAAAACTCAGGAGACAGCAGGTGTTGTTGAAGATGTGGAGAAAGAGGAACACTCCTCTACTGATGGTGGGATTGCAAGATGGTGCAACCACTATGGAAATCAGTCTGGCATTTCCTGGAAAACTGGAAATGACACTTCCACGATTCTTTTTTATTTTTACATGCATGCACAAGTGTTTGATATGCATATGTGAGTGTGTGTGTGTGTTTATGTGTGTTTATGTGTGTGTATGTGTGTGTGGAACAGTGTGCTGCCAGAGGAGGGAAGAGGTTGTTAGGTTGTTAGTTTCCCTGAAGCTGAAGCTGAAGTTATGTATGAACCACTTGACCTGGGTGTTGGGGTCTGAACTCGGGTGTTTGAAATAATAGCAAACATGCTTAACTTCTGACCAGCCCTGTCACTTTTAACTCCCTTCTTTATTATTAGCGTCTCCCCCTCTTTGAGCCCATTATTTTACCTACCAGCTTGCTGTTCTTCTTAAATTAACCAAATATACTCACATTGGGTCTCATTTCATCACAGAAGTGATGTACAAAAGGCAAGGCCACTGTTGCCACTCCTTTATTTTTCATGTTAAGCATTCTACTTCAGTGTATACTCCTCTAAGTGATAAAACATTCCCCTTGTATCAGATAGATTTCTTTTTATTGTATGTAGTCTGAAAAGACATATGTTCTCCAGTCTTAAAGGCGGTGCTCCAATTTGATCTATTTTCTCTTCCTGTGCCTCCCTACAATGTCAATTGTAATACGAATTAAGTAATACTCACAATGTAAGTTCCTCCATAATTGCATGTTCTCTCAAACATTCTTGAAAACAGCTTTTGACATGCTGGTTGAAGGGACCACATCAAGACTGAGGCTGTGGTAATTTTTTTGAGAGTAATCAGAATTTTTTTTCTCTTCTTTATTATCATTTATTTATTTATTTATTTTAAGCTTCAGATTTCATTCCTCTCCAGGTTCACCCCCATACCACACCCCATCCCTCCTTCCTGTCCCCACCCTGTTTCCAAGAAAATGTCCCCACACCACAGACCTCTAAACTACCTTGTGTCCTCCAGTCTCTTGAGGGTTAGGTACATCTTCTCTGACTAAACCAAGACTCAGCAGTCCTCTGCTGTGTATGTGGTGGGGGCTTCATATCAGCTAGTTGTATGCTGCCTGGTTGGTGTTCCAGTACCTGAGAAAGAGGGTCCCCCCAACCTACATCCAGAGGTTGAATGTTTCCATCCTTTGTGCTGGCTCACAGGGATCTGAGTCCCTTTCCCCCACACAATAACAGGTCATGTACACTCCCAATCCCCTTTCCTGCCCAGGTACCCCCCTCCTCTCTTGTGGTTGCTTTCTTCTCCCTTCCAAGTGGGACTGATGCAGCCTCACTTGGGCCCATCATTTTGTTGACCTTTTTGAGTTCTGTGGGCTGTATATTGGGCACTTTTTTTGGCTAATATTCACTTATTAGTGACTACATGCAATGCATGTCTTTTTGGGTCTGAGTTATCTCACTCAGGATGATATTTTCTACTTCCATCCATTTGCCTGCAGAACTCAGGATGTCCTTGTTCTTAATAGCTGAGTAGTATCCCACTGTGTAGATGAACCACATTTTCTGTATCCATTCTTTTGTTGTGGGACATCTGGGTTATTTCCAGCTTCTCGCTATTACAAACAAGGCTGCTATGAACATAGTGGAACACATGCCCCTATGGCATGGTGGGGAATCTTTTGAGTATATTCTAAAGAGTGGTACTGCTGAGTCGTTAGGTAGATCTATTTCCAATTTGCTGTGGAACCTCCAGATTGATTTCCAGAGTGGTTGTACCATTTTTCAATCCCACCAGCAATGGAGGAGTGTTCCTCTTTCTCCACATCCTCACCAACATGTGTTGTCATCTGAGGTTTCCATCTTAGCCATTCTGATTGGTGTAAGGTAGAATTTCAGGGTCTTTTTGATTTATATTGCTCTTATCACTAAAGACTTAGAACATTTCATTAGGTGTTTCTCAGCCATTAGAGAGTCCTCTCTTGTGAATTCTCAGGTTAGTTCTACACCCCATTTTTGATTGGGTTGTTTAGTTACAGAATATAATGACATCTGTCTGGATTGAAACAGTTGTGGTTGCCAGTATACCATAATGTTTTCAGATACACAGGGTAAACAAGATTAATGTCCAAGATTAATTGTCCTGTAAAGCTCTCACGGTACCTTGATTAGCAAGGGAACACACAGAGAAACACAAAGGAGCTTGAATACTTCACTGCCTCAAGGAATACACCTGTCTCTCAGGAACTGGAAGGTACATTGTACCTTAGGAACCATAAATTATAACTTGAGAAATCTATGACACATGTCTTTCAAGGCAACTAGGCCAGGCCAACTTAATAGTTTACTAGAGTTGACAACAAAGACTAAATAAATAAATATATATGTTTATATATAATATTTATTATAGCATTTATATATTTATTTATATAATTTTATAATATATTTATTTATGTAAATATATTTAGTTATTAAAATGTGTATTTATTTCCATAGATATATTTATTTATATAATTTTATATACAATAATATAATTTACTATATATAATTTATATATAATATATATTATTATATAATATATAATATGTATATACACTTTAATTTGAGAAGAATATGTCTATTTTCACTTATATTTTGTAAATCCTCTTCCTTCAGCCTGCTGAAGCTCTGCTAACACACTCCTTGCTTCCAGTTTACTTGTTTGTCTTTGAAAGATTATTTTGAATAGGGCATCATCTGAAATGTACCTGCCAACTGTCAAGTTCACAATGAGATTTCAATCAGTTTACCAATTATTTTGATTTAATCTACAAAGTTACTGCACATTAAATCAAACATATGTGTGATGCACATCAATGACAAAAATCTAATTGCTACTATTTTCGGTATAAAAACATGCTTACCATGTATAAAAAAAAAGAACAAACCACATTCCTCCAATTAAGCTACTAGCTATTCTCTTAAATAACTATTCAGTTTATTTTACATTTTGCAAGATGGTTTCGGCATTGCTTTCACTTCTAAACATTACTATTTCAGATGAATACATACTCCATTTCAGAAAAATGTCATAAATCTACCACTAATTATCATGTTTCATGTTTTCTATGAATAGTCTCTTTTTTATCTTTCTGTAAATTCTGAAATCTAGAAGCAGGTGTGGAGCTCATATGTACTTTTATTTAATATGATCACAATATGCCCATTATAAAATGTTTTTACCAAATTTTCTCCCATTTATAATGCTGAGTCTCTGCTAACACACTTGCTTTATGCTCTCAATTTAATTGGTTGTCTTAGAAAGTGAACCTTGAATAGGATATCATTGGAAATGCACCTGGCAACTGCCAAGTTCACAATGAGTTTTCAATCATATTTCCAATTATTTTGATTCAATCTAGAAAGTACATTAAGTACATTAAGTCAAGTTTTCTCATAGATTGAAAAGGTATGTAAAAGTATTTCCTTTTGATTTTAATAGTATCCAGTACTATTTACTTCTAACATTATATTATTAATTATAATATTTTTTGTTATTTTTTCGAGACAGGGTTTCTCTGTGTAGCCCTGACTGTCCTGGAACTCCCTCTGTAAACCAGGTTGGCTTTGAACTCAGAAATCTGCCTGCCTCTGCCTCCCAAGTGGTGGGATTAAAGGTGTGTGCCACCAACGCCAAGCTTACAGTTTTTTTACAGCATAAAAGACACATTACGGGGATGACCCATTGTTTTACTCAAGTTTTTGCAATGAAACAGCATTTAAATACTGTTGACGCTCTCCTGCCTTTGATCATTTCCTAGTAGTGAATGGTGAATTAATCTGTTTTATTGGACACATGCTGTATTAGGCTATCTTATTTCTGAAACAATTTCAAAATAAAATGTGTACTTTATATTATTATTATTTGTCTGTCTATACAGTTTGATTTTCCATATACATTGACTTTTTAGAATGATGTTACAATGTTATAAGTACATTGACACTCCTTATCTTTACTTGCCTAGTGAATCATCAGTGATGAGTAATGCAATGAAATGTATTTATCTTGTGGCAAGGTTCCATGTTTTTCACAGTGTTGCTGAATAATGTTAGGGAAGATTTTTAAAATGTGGTCTGCTTTATACAATAGCTATTTTATAAAGCGAGTTTACTCTTGCAACTGATACAATGCCATTATCTTTGGGGTGACTATTAGAGTAATAATTTAACTGTGACACCATGATCCAATATCAGCATTGGATCTACAAGCTATTTAATATGTACAAGATATTAAATACAAGATATTAAATACAAGAACTATTATATAGCTGAAATCCCTTATAGAAACACACAAACACACATGCTCATATAAGTTGAAAAAGAAATTATAAACTGATTTCCTGCTATAATTAATATACTCCCCCACACACACACATATATATATATAGATATAGATATATATATATATATATACATACACACACACACACACACAAAATTTGTGTATATATGTATATGGTTATATATATTTGTGTATGTGTATATATATATGTGTTATTATATATACATATATATTTATGTATTTGCATGTGTATGTGCATATTTCTACATGTTTATGTATATACATATACATATACATAAAATTGTATACATTTCTATATACTTATGTACATATACATACATACACACACATATATGTAAATGTTTAGAACAATAGTTATTTTTGCTTTGGCATTTTCATCTAAGATGGCATTATAACTTGTTTGAGAAAGTGTTGTCTTCAATTAATATTATTAAAATAAACAGAACCTGATTACTTATGTACAACTTTCATAGGGGCTCAATTGCTGTCAGTGAAATGCTAATCAAATTGCTTGTTCTTGCCTTAGTATCAATTAACCTCACATGCTCAATTAAACTGTTGACTCTTATGTGACATTTTGTTACATCATATTTTATTTGTCTGAAGGTCACACTGCAGCTGATCTCCCTTTAAAGTTTTCAATAGATAGTGGTAGCTTACAAATCAAAACTTTAAATGAATATGTAAGTTGTAAGTATGTTAAGTAATACATAGGATGAAAAAATGATGCCTTTATCTGGGTCATATCCGAAAATGATGTCACAGTATTTGTGTGTGATCTTCATAAATCAAGATCCATAAATTTTATGATCAAGCCGTAGTACCCATTAGTTTATCAGAATCTTTTTCTTAGTATTTTACAGATGATAATCTTCATACACAAGTTACCTTTTGATGTAAATTCAGGAATATCTCATTCTTTTATTTCTGTTCTAATTATTAAAACATTTGATTTTTAAATGTATTTACTTTAATAACTCAGTATGATGTTTTGTAGCTCTGGCTGGCCTTGCTCTTCTAATTCTGGGCGAGCCTCCAGGAGGATGGTATTGTAATTTTGTGTCCCAATTATTCTCATTGTTAGTAATAATTAAAATGTATTTGGGGGGAATCAATAATGGAAGAATTTCTTTGAAAATACACTTATATTTAATCTGTCATTAGATATTAGGTAGAATTGTTTAACATTTACGTCAATAGACATTTAATAGAACTGTATATAATTTATTTTTTGCAGAAACAGATTATCTTTCGTTTCGGGAATCATTTTTTAGTATGACAATATGTCATTAAAATGTTATGGATTTTTTTGTAAAGAAAGTATTATTCTATCTATTCGTATAGGTATTTGAAAAAGAAATTTATATTTATATTGCTACAATTATTAATATATTCACAATATTCCAAATCAATCATCTATATCAGTATACTGGAGCCCTTCACTTCTATAGATATTACTCTGATGGAGAGTCTAACACTGTAGGTGTTATTCTGACAGAGTACTTACTCCTAAAGAGAGGAATTATTTTCAGGTGCCAAAGTTAGAGAAATTACCAGTGAAATAAAATGTCACCATTTTACACAAATATCTATAAATTATTATTGAAGAATTAATTCAATATTGAAGAATTATTCAATAAATTATTATTGAAGAATTATTCAATAAATTATTATTGAAGAATTATTCAATAAATTATTATTGAAGAATTAAACAATCTAGTTTGTCTTTGGGGGACCACAAGAATTGGTACATCCTCAGAACCTGAGCATTTCTTCATTCCCAAGTCAGTTTCACCACCTACCTACCACTGCTAGTCAGCACTCTTCCAATGGGAACTACTGTGTCTATTTTATAATGAGTATGTGCTTTCTTTACTTTCCCTTAAGGATACTGTCTTCAATCTATATTTTAATGCACAATCTTTGATTTTTACTAATGATTAAATGTTATTTTTCACTCTATAGGTCCAAATTGGAACCCTTCTCGAATTGGCCTACAACTAGAATACGGTAAGACCAATTTCAACCAATTGATTTAATTTAGAATCTGTCCTCAGAACTCAATAACTCTCAATTATTACCTATTGAATGCGTGTAAAACTATTTCATTTGAATCTAACACTCCAGTGCTTGTCCCTTTTATCATTCAACACAATTTTTTGGAAAATCCATTTTGATTTTACAGATAGAGTACTGTGATAAAGGAAAGAAAAAAACTAATGAAATTTAGAAAAAATGCAGCATTTATTACTTCTAATAGAAGTATTTTCTAGTTTTATTACTTCTAATAGAAGTAATAAAACTAGAATTTCAACCGATAAATATATAAGCATTAAACTAAGTCTTACTTAAGAACTACTAATATTGCACCAGCTGGGCCTAACACTTAAGACATTGTGTTTATAGGAGAGCTGTAAATTGAATTGGATTTTTGCAAGGTTTGTAGAATGTATTTTTAAAAATTTTAGTTGTGTTTTATAGGAAGCATTTATTAAGGAGTTGCCAACTTCACATATTTTGGATTTTTTCTTCCTTTGATAATATTCATCAGTCTAAAATTTCACTAGAATCTAAGCCAAATTCCTATTTCTCAGAAAATAATTTGAAAGATAGTTTACACACACACACACACACACACACACACACACACACACACTTTTTCAAACATGTATGCTAAAATGATAGGGATCAATTACATTTTTATAGTTCATGCAATTATAGTATAAAATGAATCATCATCAGATTTTTCAAGCCAAATTCCTCCTAACTGAACCTAGGAAACAAAAGCATTGTCTTGTTTCTATGGACATCCACCATGTATGGCTTATAATAAATGAAATGATTTCATTACTTGAACAAAGTCCCAACACAAAAATATCTCTGTGAAAGTGCCACAAGCATCATTGTCAAATACAATTTCCACTTAAGGCATACTCCAATGGACTAAAGGATTTATCTGCTAGCACAAATCTTCTGGTGGGTGAGACATTTGTGGCCAGGAAGAAGGTTGAACAAAATTAAACTTCTAAGTATATGTTTGGATAGAAATTTGAGTAATTACTTTTTGGGGGATAGATAGTGAATTATTTAATTCAAGTTAGCAGTGTATTGTGAAAATAAGTTTCTCTTACCTTAGGTTTGAGTTGACTTTTCTACATAAACTATTTATGGTACAATGATTTATATGAATAGCCAAAATACAACAAAAGACAAAAATTCAGTAAATATTTTTATCCTGTGTGTATGTGTGTGTGTGTGCGCGCATGAGTGTGTACATGAGTGTGTATAAGTGTTTGTGTGTATGTCTGTGTATTATGTTTCTGCAGAAATGTGTGGGAGCCAAATGAGTGAATAGGATGTCCTTGAGTTAAAATTACAGCTGAATGGATACAGAAAATGTGGTATATTTACACAATGGAATACTACTCAGCAGTTAGAAACAATGAATTCACAAAATTTTTAGGCAAATGGTTTGATCTGGAAAATATCATCCTAAGTGAGCTAACCCAATCACAAAAGAATACACATGGAATGCAATCTCTGATAAGTGCATATTAATTAGCTCAGAAGCCCTGAATACCCAAGGCAGAAATTGCATAACAAATGACTCCCATGAAGAAGTATGGAGAGGGTCCTGATCCTGGAAAGGATTGATCTCGCATGGGAAGGGAATATAAAGACAGAGAAAAAGGAGGGAAGTGATTGGAGAATGGATGGAGAGAAGAAGGTTTATGGGACATATGGGGAGGGGGGATCCGGGAATGGGGAAATCATTTGGAATGTAAACAAAGAGTATAGAAAATAAAAATATTAAAAAAATTACAGCTGTTTTTCCTCAGCATGAGTGCTGGATACGTACTTGGGTCTGTCCCAAGTTTTCGTAATGGCTGAGTCATCATGAAGTCCCATTAGGCTATCAATTTTTAAAAGTGTGAAATCAGATTATGTTATCCATTCAACATTTTACTTATGATTCTATAATAGCTACAAGTACTACTGCAGAAAATGGAAAGGTGTCTGAGCAATTTGTGCCACGACTACTGAGAATTTCTCCTTAGATGCATTTGACCATGGAATTTGTTTACTGAGAAATCTGCCTAATGAAATTACAATTTTCATTTCCTCACCCAACAGACATGGTTGAAAACAAAACTCAGTATAATTTCTGTATGATAATTAACAAATATTCATTTGCCCAGAGGCTCTTTGAACTGGGTGTAGTTTGTTGACCAGGGCTAGAATCATCCCTTCTGCTGGGGTCCAATAGCGCAGGGTTGATCTTGAATGCACAGGATCCCAGCACTCCACTGAGAGCCAATAGTCTACTTTCCTTTAGTACAACAAACAGACCATGCGAAGGAGAAAAGAGAAAGTCAAGAACCTGGAGACCTAGCTTCTGAGCTACCAAGTTCTCTCCCTGAGACAATCTGTTGACTCAAGCAATCAGGAGTCCATTTATCCTTTGAGAGTCAGAAAACAGAAAGCAATGTCATACTTAAAATGACACAGAAATAAATGAATGCTGTTTCTTTTATCCATGTCTATTTTACTATGTTACGTCTTCCCAGTGTTCTAGTCCACAGACTTGAATTTCTAGTAATGAAAATTGTTGAAATGCCCTATTGAAAAGCTCAAACATCAACATATGTGTTTTGATTTTCATAACTACCAATATGGAAAACACCCTACATATAAAATCCATGCCAAATACCTATATGTAGGGTGTATTCCTGAATCTAGCCCATTGTTTAGAGCAATAATCTGAAGACTGGCTTGTTTTGAGCTTCTTTGGGCAGGAAATCATGGACTCTCAAATAGAAAGAGCATGACCTACAAAGGTGGCTGGCCCATTGTCTTGGCTTGCACACTGTCTCTGTATACTTTTCTTCATTTAAATAAAGACATTTTCTGGGAAGGCAAAGGACAGAACTCTTTATTCCTAAATTAGAGAGTGGAATGAGTGATTAAAGGGAAAATGACTCAGAGACAAGAGTATTTGTTATGCAAATTTTTATCCTTGCTACTCACAGTAGAAGAAGACTTGGGGCAAGTGGGGACTGGCTTAGGGTGGTATTATCAGGAGAATCCTAGGTGTTTAAAAAGAGAAGGAAAATGAAAGGATAATACTGAGGAAAACTTCTATCTTCCACACACACTTTTCCAAGAGAATGCACAAATATATACATCTCTCTAGACACAAATACAGGGAGAGAAAGATACAGAGGAAGAGGTAGGGGAGGAAGAGGAGAGAGGGAGAGGGAGAGGGAGAGAGAGGTATTGATATGATTTATTATGTATCTGTTTTCTCTCCAGAATGTACTACTGGTGAGATTGTATTAACAACAAATGTTCCAATGTTTTATTGCTGTAAGTTTTCAAAGATAATAGAAGAATACAAATGTATTTCCCCTTTAAAGAAGACAATAAACATACAAATCCAAAAAAGGCACAAAAACATCCAAATTTTTGATCTTACAAACATCTATGATCTTAGGTATGACTATCATAGTAATATTGACTATTTTGATTTTAAATTGCTTTCCAGGTCATGTTCATTCCTTGTTGTTATATAATAAGCTAGCAAAAAAAATGAGTTGATATATAATGCAATGACTGCTTAAAACTAATTCTAAGTAGTTACCTGTTTCATATTAAGAAACTCTTTGTCATTGTGTCATGTAATGATATTTAAATTTTACTTCCTCATTGCCTTTACTTTTAGGTGGCCCATATTTGAAGGACTACGTCACAGTCCAAAGTGTCGCAGCTTCTTCAATTATCACACTCTATTTTACAGATTTGGGTCAACAAGTCGGGTGGACCACAGTAAGTGTCTGTTGGAGTTTTAGAACTGTAATCCATTGTTTTAAATATCTTGTTTATATTTTAGGCTTTATTTTTTTTAAGTGATAGAAATTGAACCCAGTGCTCTACACAGGTAAATTAGCCTGACTGTTTTTTTGCCAAATACATTTATATTGAAATTCAAAACTGCAAATGTGCCTTTTAGGATATGTTGTTAAATTCTTCTGCACTCGAACTAAAGACATTTTTGCATAATGAGAAGAAATTCATTTCAATAATATACTCAGGAAGGAACTTTGTGAAGATTTTATAAAGAGCTATAAAAGGGGTCTAAAATAAATAATTAATGACATACACATATGTCATTTAAGAACACCATATTTCAAATGAACTTCCTCATGGATATGTAAAACTCTACTATAGTTATACCAAAAAAATCATTGGACAAAGTTTTATTGAAATACTAGGTTTTGTGGTATAAAGAAAGAAAGCAATTTTGTTCATATCATTCTACTGAAAAGGGGGAATTTTATTTTATAGAGTGGTATTGCTCTAACTTTGGACTTATGGGTACATTCTCTTGACTTCTCTTTTTTGGGGGGGTAACAATTGTAGTTCTTAAAATTGCTACCTCTGAAGTTAATTATAGAAACAGGAGTACTACACCAAAGGAAATGAAAAGGAAAAGTTCTTGCAACCACTTCAAGAGATCGAACTACTTATGATCGATGCAATTAATAGAAAAGTTTCAGCAGCCAAGAGTAAACTCCATAGATCTCTTAGTGTAAAGAAAAACAAAGGTGATAAGCAATCCTTGCAATGATAAGCAGAGAATGCAGCCTTCTCATCATTGCTTTTATTTCACAGTAGGCATCGTTTATATATTCTCTTAAAAAATGAACATTTTGGTTTGTGTTACAATATAATGTATATATTTCTGTTTTTATTTCCAGTTTTTTTTCATTCAAATGGATTTTGCTTTTTTGGCATTAAAATAGTTTAATCATTCATTATGTTTTGAGCAGTTTCCTTATACAATCAATTCTAAAATTGATAAATATGGGGACTGGAGAGACAGCTCAGCACTAAAAGCTGGCAGAGACTCCTGGTTCAATTCTCAGAACCCACCTGACTTCTCATTATTCTCACACCCATGACCTTCTTCGGGTCTTTACAGGCACTGTATGCCTATGCTGTAAAGACATGCATGTAGAAAAAACGCCCATAGACATTAAATTAACAAATGAGTATTTTTAAAAAGTAATAAACATGCATGTTCAGTTATGTTAAAACCTTCTCTAAGTCATATGTTTATATTTAGATTGATTTATCTATTACCTTTCCAGGTTAATTTTAAAATATATTCCCTTTCCATATTTAGTAATGAGGTCCTTTATAGTGTGGTTATTAGAGTGGGGTCTTTGGTATTATAAATTTGTTTTAGTTTCCAAACACTCTGGAGATTTTGAGTACTAAATTGCTAGACTAAAAAATGAATTTAAAATAATATTAATTCTTCTGAAACATAGGAATGCTAAGGTGACACTACTGATGGATGCATTTGTAAAAAATAAAATATTTTATATGGAGCTTTCGCGGGCTTAGTTAAAGATATTTCAGATAGGCAGATCTCGCCTAGAAAGAGTCAAGCATTCTATGATTCTTTGAGCAAAATTATGATGAATAGTATGTTTTCTTAGGGATTGTGTCAAGGTAAGAGACATCAGCCATGAGTTCATTAGAAGCCTCCAGCTGCACTAGCTGGATAAGCAATGAAGAGCAGAAGCAGTAAAGGAGAATTATTTGATAACTGTACTAGAGAATTATACTTATTTTAGAAAAATTCAAATGCAAACATTGTTATCTAAAAATACTAATTTTCATCATTTTTGCCTTCATCTCTCTGTGTGTATGTATTCATAGATCTAAGCCATTTATGTCTAGCATATATTCTAGATTGGGCTACACAATTCAAGATACAAAATTAGTCACCATGAAGTTGCTACTTGGTCATACTACTTCTGAGGGGTCAAAACAACTGATCTTTTCTTATGCAATCTTTTTTTCTTATATTTAGAGATTGCTTTATATGCATTGACATACGTTTGGAGAAAATATTTACTTTTCTTTAAGTCTTGTCCCTTGTGAATTACCTGATGAATACGAGGTTTTATTTAATTGTTATCAACTTATATTACATATCTGTAATGAAATGTCACTGGAAATCTGATGGTCTTCAATGATTTGTTATTGGGTGCTATTATATGTATATATAATTAATTATTTGGCACACTCTTATTTTTTTTAAATATTCACACAGTTCCTTCCTGAGTATTTTGTTCTTTCTTCTAAGCGAGATTGAAGCAGCCTCACATGGGCCATCCTTCCTGTTAAACCTCATAGGTCTTTGGGGTCTTTTGGTTATATCATGGATATTCTGTACTTTATGGCTAATATCCAATCATCATATTTTTATTTATATTCAGTCTTTATAGATATCATTAATGGTTTTAAATATGCATTTCAAAGAGGTTGAAAATTTGTGCTGTTGTTATTTTTTATGATCTTCAGAGTTTCATAGCCATAATCAATCTCTTATCCAGAGAATATTTTTGCAACAACAATAACAACATAACAAATTCACATAAGTTTGTAATGACTCAAGAGCTTCGCATACCTGAAAGTATCTAAAAACAGTGCTTTGATTAGTTTTTTGCTTTTAATTCATTATTTTGATTTGTTGGAATTGCTTAGTACATGTGGATGATTACATAGTAGATTATTCACATGAGAGTTAAACTTAAAACAAAGAAAAGAAAGCAGTACTTGTCGAATATGATACCATAGTAAATGATATTCACTAATGCAAAGTAATCTTACTCCTGGGAAACTACAAACAATTCAAATCACAGCTGTCCTCTGTTGATCAGCTGTTTATTGCCACAGTGATTTTGTTGTTGATTTCCAATTATTCTGAGGTCTGCTATTTAATTTGTTCTCAGAAATAAAGTCAAATATCGGATAAGAAATCAAATTATCAACTTTATAATAATGTTAAAATTAAAGATAATTTAAAAAAACTTAAATATACTAAAGAAAGTTTAAACCCCCCAAAAACCTCCCTAATTTATAACTGATGATTTTTAGTTTGTTTTTTTCCCCTGGAAATATTATCTCTGTCACGTGCTCTTGCATACTTGCTGGTACTCAATCCACACATTCAAACATCTATCAACTTTATACTCTCTAGCAAGAATTAACATGGCTGTATCACCCTAAACATATACAAATGTGTTTTCTTTCTCTTTTTAAAGAATAGAAAACGCAAGGATTCCTATGACATAAAGATTGTATACCTAATATTTTGATCAGCTAATAGATTGATCACCTAATATAAATAACCCAGATGCCAGAGTGTAGAGAAAGTGTTTGATTTCTATGCAGATACTAGAAAGTTTTTTTAATATGGAACTTAGCTGTGCGGATTGTAGTAATATGGGGTTCTAGATTCAATATTCTACAGATACGAAATGAAAACAATTCTCCAAGATGAAGATGCCATACAAATTCCAAAGGCTCAAAAGAACTTCCATTTTCTACTTAAAGAAATCCAACTTCAAAAAGAAAAAAAGAAAGAAAGAAAAACTATTTCATATGTGTAACATGAAGAATCCTGAAAGAAAAAGAAATTAACAAAATGTACAATATATGAATTAGAATTTAAGTCTAATTTGTGACTCCAAAATAAAATCAAGTCCTTACTGTTTGCAATGGAGTTTCCAGACTTTGTGAGTATTTATCACTTGCGTAGATTCTGCATGCATAACCCTCTGTCTGGTCTCTTTTTATTTTTCACCAGAGCACACATTCCTTTCTGTAAGCTACCACAGTAATATATCTATGCAGTCCTTGCTTTTTTATCATAAAACAATTTTGATACCTTTTTCAGTTTAATAAAGTATCTTTTATCTTTTCTTTTATTTGCCCTCAAATGAATATTTTGAGACACTGTTCAAAAGTTGATGCCATTCTCTAGTTTATTCAATATTTACAATTCACATCTCGTTCCCATTTGAGCTGTTAGGTTTCAGCATATGAAATATTGGTGATAAAATATTGGCATTTATATTGTATTCATATCTGTGAGCACACCATGCTGAATTTTATTTAAGAGATGACAAAGAGAAAAAAAAGCATAGTTTAATTTCCTCTGATTCTGAGGAACCACATTCATAATATCTGATAAAGCTTTATTAGCTTAAATTATGGTGGCTTTTCATCAAATTTCACTATTATTCACAACCTTTTTCATACTGGATATATCATATAGAATTTGCTAAAATTTGAGTTTGTTAAATCAGATGGCATTGAAATAAACATTTAAAACATTTTTTAAATAAAAAGCTAAGAGTCTTATTATTAGAAAATATCTGAAACATATTGTGGGACATTCACAATAGTTAATAATTTCAGTGTCTATTTCTATATTCATCCCCCTTTCTGTCTCTGTCTCTGTCTCTGTCTCTGTCTGTCTCTCTCTCTTTCTCTCTCTCTTTTTCTCCCTATCTCTCTCCACATTTCTTTCTTAAATAGGATCTCACACTGGCTTCAAACTCATGGCAATTTTCATGGCCCATCCTCCTGAATGCTGACGTAGAAATGAGAGCCAGCATGCTAAGTAGAATTATGTCCCCATTTCAATAAGGAGACACATCATAATCTATAAATTAATAAAAATTATTATGGGGAATTTATTTTAGAAAAATAATCATGTGTTTTACAGTTGTTCTTACTGCTGATCTTTTTTGCTTATGCTATATGCATTTCCATATTCAGAATTATAACTAAAACCACAAAATATATGTATAAGTGTATAATTATATTACATATTCCATTCTCTAAACCTAGATATATGTTTATCTATAATACATATTTATACACCTATGTAATAATATACTCATGTAAGTACTTAATATTATTCTGTAACCTAGGCTGGCCCTAACTCATGAGCCCCTTGATTCAGGTTCAGTATTGTACACTGTAGGCTGGGCTTTTCTAGACAAATTCTTTTTTTCTTTTTTATTGGTTATTTTCAATATTTAAATTTCAAATGTTATCCTTGTTCCTGGTTTCCTCTCCAAAATCTCCCCATCCAACCCCCGTCCCCCACAAGGGTGTTCCCACAGCCACACAGCTACTCCCACACCCTAGCATTCCTGTTCGCTGGGGCATCAGACCTTCACAGTACCAATGGTCTCACCTCGCTTTAATGCCGGGCAGGGCCATCCTTTGCTACATATTCAGCTGGAGCAATGGTTCCCTCCACGTGTATTCTTTGGTTGGTGATTTAGTCCTTGGGAGCTCACGTGTGTCTGGTTGGTTGATAATGTTGTTCTTACTATGGAGTTCCAAACCCCTTCAGCTCCTTCAGCCCTTCCCCTAACTGCTCCATTGAAGTGCTTGCTGTATCTGAAAGGCTCTACCCGAGCCTCTCAGGAAACAGCTATAACTGGCTCCTGTCGGCAAGCAGTTCCTGACATCCACGATAGTGTCTGAGTTGGTTTCTGCCTATGGGATGGATCCTTAAATAGGGAAGTCTCTGGATGGCTTTCCTTCAGAGCAGAGACTGAAGGAAAGTCCATCTAGATCAACTAATTTAAATAAGATAATCCTCAACAGCCATGCCAACAGAATAATATAATATAGAAAATCTCTTCATTAAGACTCATTCCAAATCAATGCAGATTATGGGTAGTTGAAACTTAAAAGCATTGTAAGGTATAACATTTCAATTAGACAAGGCTTACTGTTTTGTTTTTAATGATGGTAAAGTTAGTTGATTTCATAAATGAAATACGTAAAGGAGGGAGGGAACGGATGCAACAAAAAGGAAAAATAGATGCTTTCACCACCCTCTTTTCAGTGAATGGGGCAGTTCATATGTAATGTAGATTGGATGGGGCAAAACTAAACACAGTTAAATGCATTTGCTTAACAGACAGGATATTTTTGCACTATTTGTAACTAAATTCAAAATCAGAGGACAAAACACTATTACTCTTCTAGTTTCAATGTGTGTGTGTGTGTGTGTGTGTGTGTGTGTGTGTGTGTGTGTTTGATGGATAAGTGCCTAAAAGTGACAATGTGGAACTTTAAGTGAAACTTACTGCTTTATAGTGACTAGTGCAATGATACAGAAGCGCGTGGAGACGCACAGAGTTCGGTACTGGGCAAATGAACATGTACGGAGCCACATTCATCTAATTTTGGATGTTTTCACTTGCAATTTCATTACAATAAAATGGCTGTTTTAAATCATGTTTAAAATTATGTCTACATTATCCATTTTTTCTTAGCTCTATGTGGATTCCTCTGAGCAAAATTTATTTGCAGCAGTAGCTGTTTTTAAAAAGTCAGTAATATATTAATATTTCACCAGATCATTTACTTGATCGATGCTCATAAACGCATGTGAATCTTAAAATATTTATAAAAATATTTTATAATCCAAATCTCCTTTCTATTTTCAGGTCTTTTTGGCTGAGTACTCAGGGCCTCTTCTAATATACCTTCTGTTTTACCTGAGGACCTCATACATATACGATGTCAAGGAGAGCTCTAGATGGCCCCGACACCCTGTGGTACAGTAAGTGACACACATGGGAGACATATGGGTGGCAGGTATAGACCTAATAAAGAAGAGACTACTTCTATATAATTACATTTTCAGTTAAGCGCATCAGGAGTTACAGTACATCTAACTTTTGGTCCAGTGCATCTTAGGTCTTATCACTGTACAAGGGATCAGGTATTCATTCACTTTCTGATTACATGCATGGCTGAGTCAGACCACGTCCTAATATTAGGAAGATTTGAGCCCTACAGCATAGCACAGGGAAATCTAAACATTCTAGGTTCATAGTATACTATTTATAAGTCATATAGATTTTATAAAATGGAGTTGAAGAGCCTTGAAAAGAGGAGAAAAACATTAATCCCAGTACTGTGAGTTTATGGACAGCCTGATCTATATAAGTATCAGCACAGCCAAGGCTAAACAGAGGACCTTGTCTCAATAACAAAACAATATTCTTCCTGGAAAACAACCAATTTGGATAATTAGTGCATTGGGAGGGCAAGCAGACTCAAGAGTTTCTGTGCCTCTCTTGGAGGATTCTGCAGTTTTAGTGATCAATGTCAAAGCTGAGGGGCTCTTGGAGGTAAGGATAAAGACAAGGAGTTAATTCCTGTGACCACGCTGGGCCACCTCTTCAGGGACGTGAAAGTCAAATCCCTAGGGAAGATCTACATGTTCTCCATTCATCTTGAGGGATCCAAGATTATTGACACTTTCCTGGAATCATCCTTAAAAATATTTATGCCAGTGCGGAAGACTAGTTGAGCTGGCCAGAGGACCAGGTTCAAGGCTTCTGATGCTACTGGAGACTACAACAGCCATTTTTGTCTTCGTTATAAGTGGTCCAAGAACGGCAGATAGTCACTGCCATCTGAGGGGCTACTGTCTTGGTCAAGTTTTCCATCATCCCTGTGTGGAGAAGCTTCAGAAACAGGACTGGGAAACCATACCCTATACCATGCAGGATGACAAGCTACTGTGTCTGTGTGCTGATCACCATTCTGAGAGGCCCTGGATTGATCTCAGCAACTATGACCAAGATACTGCTGCTGATAGCCAGCATTAATGATGTTACACATCAGCTTCTAGGCCTTTGGTTAAGATCAAGTATAAAAAAGTGTTTGGTTAAGATCAAGTATAAAAAAGTGTTTAAGTATCTCAAATGAATCAAGAAAGGACATTGAAGTCCTGTGGATGCTGTTGTAGATAACAAATCCCATCTTTAGGTTTGTATCTCATTAAAATTCTTGCCCTGACTCCCCACTGCATTAGTTCACACAAGATGTTAAACCACGGCATTCCTATTCTCATAGCTTCCCCTCGATTATCTAGATTTTAAGCATGATATCAATATTGTCAATATTGCTTTCTCAGAGTAGCCATTCCATTTACTTTCATAAACCTTACTAGTTTGGCTTTGAAACAGTTTCTTATTTTATACTATGTTTCTGTGATCATTTTGATATTTTTTTTCTGTAAATTTAACTCCAGAAATAGAAGCAATATGTTGTTGATATGACATAGTTTATACAAATATAATCATTGAAATAATTTGAATGGTTTGATAGGTGAGCTCGGTGAACTTTCATTGCACACATATTTATTTTGCTTTGGGAATTTAGTGAGTTAGATTGTGACTAGTCAGTTTGGTAACTGTTCATATGATAGAGATCTGTGCTATGAAGCTGTTTAGTACACTGTAGGTACATAGGAATGGTTACCGTAGCCCTTCACAAAGGGACAACAGGAAATTGATTCTTGGTAATGAGAGTCTTGTAATGGAAGCTTTGAAATATAAACCTTTTCATTTTTGTCCAATTAAATGTAACATCTGATTAGGTTAGAGCAAAAGTTTAGGACCTTGAAAGGAGGACACAACAACACTTGGATTTTAAGAATGAATTCTAGCATATATTGAATATCCAGCACAAATTGGAATATGAACCATTTTAGTTACAAATGAACTGATTGACAGCAATTGCTACACTCAACCACAAACAGCATGTTTGATAACATATTAGTAACAAGTCCATCTGTACCACATGTTTTCCAAAGCACCAAATATGTTATGCTTAATTTCCATTGTAGTAATATGAGTCCTTTTAAAAAAATTAGCCTTGAGTGTCTGTCAGAGATTTATGAAAACTCTGTGCAAGATTCCAAGGTTTTCAATCTCAAAATGGTACCAGTAAAGATGAATAACATACTTATGTCAAATTGCTGATCAGAAGTAAGGAAACTACAACATTAATATAGGTTATCATGATTGCTTTTGGACACTTCAAAGAACTTGAATTAAGGCTGTTTTATGGAATGTGCCACAGACATTGGACATACCCCTTGGAGAAGTCTAGTTGGAGCTTCCCTGGAAAACTTTCCCTGAGGACCAGTTATCATAGTAATATAAGGTCAGATGGATGCTGCCTACCGAGAAGAGAAATCAGTAGTTTACCTAGATGTAAAATTTACAAATCACTGAAAAGATCAGCTTAGCAAAATATCCTCAAGGGTGTAACCTTTACATCTTGGTGATTACCAAGACGCCCCTCATTGGACTGAAGGCCCATCCAATAATAGGGAATTTTACCTGGTATTGTAAACCAGTGCTTAGCAGTATGTGGTGATTACTGAATATTTTATTTTCTTTACTGTCACTACTATACCCAGTGTAGTAAACAGTTAAATGAAATAAGCTCTTGCTATGAAAAACTAAATGTTTTCTATTAAATAAAATAAGTGGTATGTTTAAATTTTTACTATACTGAACTGCTTAAAGTATATTATCTTTGATCCATTTTTATTTGAAATATATTTTAGCATTACTTTATTTAAAATCCAGTTGTTGAGCCTTCTCAGTCCCCTTCCCACAGTTCCTCATTATATTCCTCCTCCGCATTACTGCCTAGAGGGTGCTCCCCAGCCCCCACAGCCTCTCTTTTCTCAGGGGCCTCAAGTCTGTCCAGGATTAAGTGCTTTATGCCCAAGAGTGGTATAGCTGGTTCTTCAGGTAGAACTATTTCCAATTTCTGACAAATTGCCCGATTGATTTCAAGAGTGGTTGTTCCAGTTTGCTATCTCACCAGCACTGGAAGAGTGTTCCATTTTCTCTACAGCCTCACCAGGATCTGATGTCACCTGAGTTTTTGATCTTTGCCATTCTGACTGGTGTGGGGTAGATTCTCAGGGTTGTTTTGTTTTGCATTTCCCTGATGATTAAAGACATTGAACATTTCTTCCAATGTTTCTTGGCCATTCGAGATTCTTCTTTTTTCAATTCTTTGCTTAGCTCTGTACCCCTTTGTTAATGGTGTTTTTGTGGCTTTTTGGAGCTTAACTTCTTGATTTTCTTATATATTATGGATAATAACCCTCTAGCTAGAGCAATCATACAACAAATGTAGATTAAGAGGATACGAATTGGAAAAGAAGAAGTCAAAGTTTCACTATTTCCAGATGGTATAATATTATGATAAGCAACCCACGAAATTCCATTAGAGAGTTTCTATAGGTGATAAACACCTTCAGCAATGTGGTGGGTTTTTTGGTGCTTAAACTTTCTTTAGTATATTTAAGTTTTTTTAAAAAATTATTTTTACTTTTAACATTATTATAAAGTTGATTGTTTGATTTCTTATCTTATAATTGACTTTACTTCTGAGAACAAATTAAATAGCAGACCTCAGAATAATTGGAAATCAACAATAAAATCAATGTGGCAATAAACAGCTGATCAACAGAGGACAGCTCTGATTTGAATTGTTTGTAGTTTCCCAGGAGTAAGGTTACTTTGCATTAATGAATACAAATAAATAAATTGACTTCTTTTATATAAATGATAAACAGGCTGAAAAAATTCGGGAAAGAAAACTATTCACAATAGCCACAAATAGTATAAAATGTCTTGTTGTAACTCTTGCCAAGCAATTGAAAGTTTTCTAAAACAAGAACTTCAAATCTCTGAAAAAAGAAATTGAAGACCTCAGAAGATAGACAGATCTGCCATGCTCATGGATTGGCAGAATTTACATAGTGAAAATAGCCATCTTATCAAAAGCAATTGCTTATCAAAAGCATCAAAATTCCAATATAATTCTTAAGAAACGTGGAAATAATAATTATCAACTTCATATGGAAAAACAAAAAACAAAGGATAGACAAAAATAAATTTCTCAACAAAAAGAACTTCTGGGGGAATCACCACGCCTGACCTCAAGCTGTACTATCGAGCAATAGTTATGAAGACCAAATGGTATTGGTAGAAAGACAGCTTGTTCAATGGAATATAATCAAAGACCCAGAAGTAAACCTACAAACCTATGGTCACTTTATCTTTGACAAAAAAAGCCAAAAACATAAAGCAGAAAATAAGAAAGCATCTTCAGTAAATGGTGCTGATCTGTATGTAGGAGAATGAAAACAGATCTACACTTATCACCTTGCGCCAAGATTATGTCTGAGTGGGTGAAAGACCTCAACAGAATACCAGAGTCTAATAGAAGAGAAGGTAGAAAAGAACCTCAAACTCATTGATTGGCATAGGAAGAAATTTCCTGAACAGAACAACAGTGGTTCAGGCTTTAAGATCAATAATTGATACATTAGACCTTGTGAAACTGAAAACCTTCTTCAAGGCAAAATATACATCAAATTCTTTAAGGAAAATATAGGTTTTTAACTATTTTACATTTCTTTTTTTATTAGCTATATTCTTTATTTACATTTCAAATGATTTCCCCTTTCCTGGTTCCCCCCTCCCTGAAAGTCTCATAAGCCCTCTCCCCTCCCCCTGTTCCCTAATCAACCTCCTCCTGCTTCCCCGTTCTGGTATTCCCCTATACTGGTGCATTGAGTCTTTCCAGGACCAGGGGCCCCCTCCTTCCTTTTTCTTGGCATCATTTGATATGTGAATTTTGTCTTGGGTACTCTGGGTTTCTGGGCTAATATCCACTTATCAGTCAGTGCATAACATGCATGTTCTTTTGTGATTGGGTTACATCACTTAGGATGATATTTTCCAGTTCCACTTAATTCTTGCCTAAGAATTTCATGAATTCATTGTTTTTAATAGCTGAGTAGTATTCCATAGTGTAAATATACCACATTTTCTGTATCCATTCCTCCACTGAGGGATATCTAGGTTCTTTCCAGCTTCTGTTTATTTTAAATAGGGCTGCTATGAACATAGTGGAGCATGTGTCCTTATTACATTCTGGAGAATCCTCTGGGTATATGTCCAGGAGTGATATAATGGAGGGATTCCACTTACACTAAAATAGTTAAATGTGTTAATGAAAAGTCTGTCCAAAGAAATTGGCCATCCTAAAAGACTTTTGAAATAAGAGTTATATAAAAATGGCAAGATTAGGAGACTTTTGAAATAAGAGTTATATAAAAATGGCAAGATTAGGAGCCATAAATAAAGGGGAATAAGTATGTGAAGAGACAAATGTGGCAATGTCAGGTAGTCAGACCCTATCAAATACGGGCTGCAGTAAGATAGCCTAGAAGATGAAATTCAAACTCTCTCAATATAATAGTACTGGCAAAAGGAAAAGCAGACAATTAAAAGTAATTTTGAATGTTGCAACGTGTCAACTACTCTCAACATAGGCATTGGTTATTTTTAAACTTGTTCATTATCCGCTTCAATCTCCAGGCAATTTCTTATGAACACATTGTTAATTATTATATTTATGCCACTTCCTGAGGCATAGGGATATGAGAAAACTTCATGGTTGATATTATGTGATATTTCTGGTATCATCAGAAGCGACTTTGATACATTTGTATTAGCTATTTTTGATATTAAATAAAATTTTAATTGTTTAGAAAAAATTAAAAAAAACACATGGCTAAGTAGCATTAAATAATATTTTTTCTAACAAGACATTCTGATATACTTTACAAATTAAAATATTTGCTAAGATGTGTCACGATTTGTAATAGATATGCACATACACACACATATATGTATATGTGTACGTGTACATGTACGTGTATGTGTATGTATATGACATGAAAGCATAAGTAATACTGCAGGGCCCAGGAATTTACTGTGGCAGAGCAGAGCAAGAAAATAGAGGGGACCGTGTGCTCAGTATATAATATATGCCTGTCAGAAAACTAAAAAAACTAAATAACATTTAAAAATCACATAATATGGGAAGGTGGGTTCTGGGAAATCAGTTAATTGTTTACTAATTTGTTGATTTTCCAGCTTGGCTTGCTTCTGTCATTGTATCCACTATATCCGACACCTTCTGGAAACCTTATTTGTTCACAAAGTTTCTTCAGGACATAGTCCTATGAAAAACTTGATAAAGGTGAGAATTAAGATGCATTGTGGGTTTAACTTATATTTCAAACTATAATTTACATTGCATCATTGGCTTAGGTATGGTTTGGGTAGCTGTGAAGAAAGAAAAAGGAGAGAGGAGAGAGAGAAAGAGAGCAACAAAGAACCGTGATGACCAAAAGCAACCAGGGCAGTAAAGATTTATATTTTCCTTCTGTTGTTAAGTATCTCACTGAAGGAAGCCAAGGCTTTCTTATGCACACCAGGACCACATTCACAGGAGAGCCATGACCCATAAACCCTGAGCTCCTGCACCTCAGTGATTAATCAAGGAGCTATCACAAAGGCTTACCTACCTACAAATCTTATAGAGGCATTCTCAATTTTGGTTACCTCTACTCTAGCTTTTGTCAGTTTGAAAAAATAAAAAGCAGATCCATCATCTATATGATATTCTCTGTTCTTAAAACTAAACTTTCATTCCTCACTTGTGAAAAATATATATTCATACACATGTGCCTATATATACAGTATATATCTATATCTATCTATATATATACTTATTTACATGCATAGGTACATACATATGCACATGTGTATATATTTGTATGTATATATCAACCATATTCTTTGTTTTTGGTGACTTAATCATAGTTAATAAACTCTCTGAGAACATAGGTTATAAAGTAGATCATGCATGGAAATTTATTCACTTGAGCATTGATTCAGATTTCTTAAACCCACTTGAAATGGCAGAAAGCCACATAGTATTTTGTGGTTATCATAGCTTCCAGTGTGATGCTTGAATCTGCCATGAGAAAAAGGTGAGAATCTAAAGATAGCACAGGTCAAGAAGCTACCAAAAAAATTCAAGAAAGCTTCCAAACACTGCACTGAAATTGTAAATTAGTAAACTCTACAATACGAGTTTTCAATTAAAAATCAATGTAATTTATCTTTTATTTGAATTATAAGTAACATAGCATGCTCTTAACACAAATTTTTCTCTGCACAAATATCTATAAAAAAGCCATAATGAATTCTAGAATGCTTAGAGAACCACTTCTTCGAACTACCAATTTGAAACAGTGCAATGTTTGAAACAGGCTAATGTTCTTTAGCCTCTATGATCAAGTCTGACCCTGTCTTCAATAATAAATCAGCATCTATTACTAATAATGATTATGTTGACATTATTCTATGTAGTGTCAATACTTTCCTATAGATGATTTCTTTCAGTATATTAATATCATGATAAAAAGAACCATTTTTAATATATTATTATATAATGTAAAATGTTGAAATTTATCTTAAATACCAATGAGTATATAAAGCTTGCAACAAAGCTATGTTTTCTTAATGATACCAAAATTTAGTGTTAATTGCTGCTTTATGTTGGGCAAAAGCATTCCATGGTTTCACTTTGGACACTTTAAAAAAATAAATTCTGCAATATCCAGTAATTCAGCAAGGGAGACAAGGGCCTGTGAATCTCTCTCCCTGGTATGTGATGGACAGATGACAGCCTAGTATTGTACTTATCCATTGTAGGTAGTCCATAGTCTGGGAGAACATTCCTGTATTGTCTGTACCATGAACAGAAAGCATTTTCAGGCATCAATGGGAGAAGAGGTCCTTGGTCCTATGAAGGCTCGATAGATGCCCCATTGTAGAAGAATTGAGGGCAGGGAGGTGGGGGTGGGTGGATGGAGGAACACCCTTAAAGGAGTAGGGGGAAAGAGGATAGGATAGGGACTACTAGGGAGGGGGGGACTGGGAAAGAGGATAGCATTTGATATGTAAATAAAGAATATATCCAATAAAAATGTAACAGTAAAAAAAAAAAACAAAAAAGAAAAAAGTAAAAAAGAAAGTCTGTATCGTCCCGTTTATACATTCTAAACGTTGTCAGTTCAACTATATCCCATCAGACTTAGAGGGGGTGGCATATATGTCCTGTTTAGAAATGAAAAGCCAACAATGTCCTTGAATTCTCCAGCACTCATGTCAAAGAGAAGTTTTTCTGAGTAGGGGTGGGGAAATCTTTGTCTAAGAGAAGAAACAAATGCTTAGAATGCAGCTTTGGACCATGGCTATTTAGCTTAACAACTGTAGTAAATTCACCTGGAAAGTTTAAAACCTCCTCAGGGATTGGGTTTTAAGCAGAAATAAGGTATCAAACATGACTCAAGTTGATTGAGTCTGGGGACAGGCATACATTTTCTTCAGATTTGTTCCCACTAAGGAGACCATCACATTTGTGATGAGTATCCTGATGAAACCCAGTGAGTCTCAAGAAAGGAACAAACAAACCACAGCAACGAAACCCACACATGCATGTTCAAAGGGAAGGGACGGAACATGTAGGCAAATCGTAGGTATATAAATAAAGGGGGCAGGATGGAGATCAAGAGAACGAGGGGTTGCGATGATCAGACACACATACAGATGTGAAATTTTCAATAACAGAGTCAGGAAAAGTAATTTTAAGATGCTACAGTATGCATGTAAATGTATGGGTATTTAGATAATAATATATAGTGCTTATTTCATCATTTCTATAACTTTTATTTTGTCTTGTTTTATTTACAGGGTTGTGCATTTTATTGGGGATTTACTTCCTGGATGGCTTACTATATTAATCACCCAAGATATACACCACCATGTATGTACAATTTCTTTTTACTAAACCCATGCTAAAACCAAGTTCAGTTCTTAGTTACATAAAAAAGGGAATGTCTTATACTTAACAGAAATTACTGAAAATGCCAATTTTCAATTTCACCTATATCATAATGTTAAATTTTTCTGTAGTCCTAAAAGACAAAATTTGACTAACGTGGATATTTTCTCTAGAAAACCTAAGAAAATTATTAGCTAGTTGTCCAAAAATAGACAGTGAAATGATTAAAATAATTAGAAAGGAAGCTTACTCAATGCCACATTATGGCTGCTAAGAAAGGTGGAATCAGTTTTCCCAAGGAATGAGACCTTTGAGAGGTTATCTAATCCTAAGTGGCCAGCTTTAAGAATGGGTACACACAAGCAGCACTAAATGAACTCTAGTATGTGCATATATTTAAACATTTATATATACACGTTATAATACATTTATTATATTATGTACACAATGTATAAATATATAATTTTGTGTATGTATGTTATATATGTGTGTGTGTTTATATTATATCTTACATAGAAATACATATATACATGTACATGCACAGCATATATTTATTAAAATATAATAAAAAATGTAAAAGTCACATCTTTTGTACTTGTTCCATGATAGTTAATAAAGCTCTCGTGACAATAAGACTACAAAGAACCCTCAAATTTTATAAAATTAACAAACTAAATATGAAGGGTACACAACAAAAGAATAAGATTCTTTTATTACATTTTTAAACAACAGGAAGAGCACTGAGATGCACTATTATTTGCTGGGCCATGTTGTATATGTAGTTAAAATAAGAACTTAGCAAGACACACTACTTTCAAAAGCTTATACTAAGCCATTTTAGATTGCATTTGTAGTTTTAGATACTTGTAGAAAACAAGAATAAACATACCTAAGTAAAAAAAAATTAGTACATTTCTCTTTTTTTTATTTTCTGTATTCTTTGTTCACATTCTGCATGCTTTCCCCTTTCCCAGTTCCCCCCTCCCCAGAAGTCTCAAAAGCCCTCTTCCCTCTGCCCATTTCCCAATCACCCCCTCCCATTTCCCTGTCCTGGTACTCCCCTACAATGCTGGATCAACTCTTTTCAGAACCACGGCTTCTCTTTCCCTCTTCTTGGGTATCATTAGATATGCTAACTGTGTCTCGAGAATTCAGAGCCTTTGGGCTAATTAATATCAACTTATCAGTGTTTGCATTCTATGTGTATTGTTTTGTGATTGGGTTACCTCACTTAGGATGATATTTTCCAGTTCCAGTCATTTGCCTAAGAATTTCATGAATTCATTGTTTTTCACTGCTGAGTAGTATTTCATTGTGTAAACATACCACATTTTCTGAATCCATTCCTCCACTGAGGCACATCTGCATCCTTTCCAACTTCTGGCCATTAAAAATAAGGCTACTATGAACATAGTGGAGCATGTGTCCTTATTGCATGCCAGGGAATTCTCTGGGTATATGCCCAGGAGAAGTATAGCAGGGTCCTCCAGAAGTGTCATGTCCAGTTTTCTGAGGAACCACCAGACTGATTTCCAAAGTGGTTGTACCATCTTACAACCCAACCAGCAGTGGAAGAGTGTTCTTCTTTCTCTACATCCTTGGCAACACCTGCTGCTTCTGAGTTTTTAACCTTAGGCATTTTGACTGGTGTGAGGTGAAATCTCAGGGTTATTTTGATTTGCATTTCCCTAATGATTAATGATGTTGAGCATTTCTTAAGGTGCTTCTCAGCCCTCCGAAGTTCTTCAGGTGAAAATTCAAAAGTACAATATTAAATATCCAGATGTATATGACAATTTTTTTTTATTAGAAGATGGTCGGATCCTGTAATTATGCCTGAATCATGTCTTTCTTTAGCACAATGATCCTGAAAGGAACATTAGCTTGCATCTCACTTTCTTTTTCTTCTTTATAGCATTTGGAAACAGGCAAATAATAGTGTCTGCTATCAATTTTTTGGTATGTATTATACAGTCAATCATATTGATATTGTAAATTTAGTGTGAATAAAAATATAAAATACATCATATAGAGGAGAAGATGTATGTAGAAAATGTATTTAGCTACGTAAAAAATCTCTGTTTCAGGGTTGGAAAGATGGCTCAACAGGTCAGATCACTGAATGCTGCTTCAGAGGAACTGGTTTTAAAACCCAGCAACTACATGGCAGCACACAAATGTATATAAGTCCAAGATTTGCCACCCTCACACAGACATAAATGCAGACAAAATACTATTGCACAAAAAATACTAAAAATAAATAATTGTTAAAAAGAAAAAAATCTACTTTATATTGTATGTATTTTCATATATATACAAAATGTGTCACAATGTATACATAACTTTATATAATTGTTCATTAGTTGTTAAGTATTCATAAAAAATTTAGCTGTCACATATGACAGATAGCCAGAATTATTTGAAATACAGTAAACAATTAAAAGATAGGATCCATGATCATTGTTATCATCCATACTTTTACGAATTTGCAAGCTTCGTACAACAATACAACAGATAACTATCCAAAATGTTCACTAAGTTATAACTTTATTGATTCAGTATGCAGAAAACGTCAGCATCCATTTGACATATTTAGTGGAACTGAGTATTGAACCAGTAACTGGCTCTTTCTAAGTTGTTCTCACCTTACTTTTTTCTTCCCCACTATTTCACATAAGTAAATATGCTTTTCCATTGAAATTCACAACAATTGATCTGAGTACCTTAAACTCTTTCCCTTTTAATAAATCACTCCAGGAGACAAAATATTTATGTGTTTATATTAACTACACGGTTGTGAAGTTTGCCTATTGTGTGTTTAACTTTATTCTAAAAGTCAATAAATGTGCACATAGTAGGATACAATAATTTATGTTTATTCAATAAATATGTTTATAATCTTATTTTTATATTTTGTTTCTATTTACACTATTCCCTTAATGCACTGTTTTTGATTTATTACATTTTCTCCAATTTGCTATAATCTATCAATTTTTCTGTAAATATGAAAGGTAAGCGCAAAAATAAAGTTTTACAGATAAATATAGCTATTCAAAACAATTTTATTAGAAGCACATTTTACTCAACACATAATTAGACATAAACAAAATTCTACAAACTTGAAATATGCACTGACTTTTTTTCTCTTTATTTGTCTGCCAATTATTCATGTTTACATTAGTCAATTTTATCTTACATACAATCCTGGGGAAACTGGTCAAGTCTAGCATACTAATATGCATTAACTCAGTGCTCATAATGGCAAATATAATCCAGTTATAATGTAGTGGAGAGATACATAGAGATGATATTGTAGAATTTTATACTTTTACTTAAAGTTGAAAAATGAATATAATTTTACTCAACAGCAAATCAAAACTAGCAAACTAGAAGTCAATCTTCACTGAACCTCTTGACAACATAAATCATGGTGATTATAAAAAGAGAATTGTTGCCTCAGGATATTCTTGTAAAAATATTATTAATAAGTAATAAATAATATTTATATTATAAGTATGTGTTTATTGTTTATATGTTACTTATAAATATACTATATAATATGTAATTATATATATAGATTTAATAATGAATAAATAAGTAAATATAATAATAATAATACACATTTACTAGACATTTAAATTTTCAAACATTTATTACTCATTTTAGGTTACGAATAATAATATAGGACATAAGACTTAATGACCTGAATAATTTTTAATATATAATCTAAATTTAGAATATGTGAATTTATTGCAAACAGTCTTGAGAACTCAAAGATGGTTTATTCATTCATAAAAATGAACAAACATTTATATGAGTATTTTATTGTTATATAAATGCTGAGTTTGTATTTCATTTGTAAAGAAATTAACAACTCATTTTAAGTCCATAGCATTGTAAATTTTTTTCTAATTAAACTAACAGAACATAGTACAGTCAGTTATTATGTATGATGATCAAAGGGAAAATAGTTACACGTATTTATTAATGTATATTTTAATGATAATGTGTGCCTCAATTGTATATTTTCTAATAATAATTAATGTTTGCAAAACTTTATATTTTTCTTTATTGGTTTATATAGCATTGAGTGTAAAAAAATAATATTCATTTAAAAGTTATTTTGTTGATAGTTAAAATAGACAATTAACTGGTGAGACAATTTTTAAACCATGTTGAATGCACTTACAGTTGTTAATTGACCTACTTGATTCCTTTCCCAGGAAAGGACAGCCCATTGCTTACTATATACTATAATTAATCCTCTTGCTTCATTTCATATCTTTCTATTGAAATTTTGTTATATAATACTTTAGGAAACATTATCATAAGTAACACAAAATTGTCATAAAATATATTTAAAGGTCAGGACAAAGACTTCTGATAAAATATTTAGATCTCACTAGATGAATGCTACAGTCTATGGAGTATTTTATTACTTGCTTTTTCAAGCTTTCAATATAACGATGCCTTCTTAAATATGTATAAGAATCACACACTCAAAGGGTAATATAAGAAACCAGGAAGATAAGATCCAGGAAACAATATAGATTTTAGAATTATTCTTCCTTTGAAGTCCATGTATTTTTTATCTGATCAAATTCAATGCACTGTGCATTAATGTTTTCATGTATTTATAACCATTCTTGATACTCTAAAATCAACCTGCTTCAAAAACTACAAAAAAAGGAAAGAATCAAAATTCTAAAAGATTGTTTTGCATAAATAATACATTTTTTAAAATTGCAATTCAACTCTATTTACTTTCATTTTGTAAAAGCAGTCATGGTTTGCCAATCTTCTGAATAGGTAAAATTTCACTGACAAGGCATGTTCTTTTGCCATTCTTAAAATCTTTAGTTATTAACAAACCAGGAAGAAAACAGAACTTTAATGCAGGTTTGCTACATGTTCAAATAGTTCTTTACTTCATTTTATTTTTTCTTTCTCTAGTATCAACATTTGTTATCTATTCAGTTGAATTTTCTCTCCTTGTTATGATAAAATGAAAGTATTCTTGGAAAAGGGAGCTGTTTGTATCGAGTGGTGTTTGTCTTGTAAAAGAACAGAAATACTTCAAGCATAAAAAGAATGGACTTGATTAGACAAGAGGATGCATAGAATCATACAGCACAGCTTGTAATAAAGGTGGAGAGCTGGGGCTTGCTGTGAGAAGCCAGACGGCCTAGAGAGCAACTTTTGGAAAATTTTTATGTACGGATGAGGCAAAAATAAAGAATTATCCTGTACCTTTATGGTCAGCATGGTTATGATTGGAATCAATACATATAATTTTGCTCGTTTTTTTTTAAGACCAGTTGAAATTCAAGAGTAAGTCACTTGTTGTTTTAATCCCATCTCAAATCACCTGAAACAATTTATATACATAATAACTATATATCCATATATACATAATCAAGAAACCTGTTGTTAAAATTAAATTTAGCTGATCTGTGTAAATAAAGCAATTCTAAATAATCTGAAGTTGGAAAATGAAGGAAAATTAATATAGAGTTTACATTTGCTTTAATTAAATGAAATTATTGTTTATCAAACCTTGCAAATAGACATAGTCATGACTTAAACTAAAACCAGTAACTAGTATGAGAACATCACTGTTTAAATATTTAAGCTACATATTACCAAAGCAATGTATAAAGAATTCCTGAAGAAACTAACTCTCATAAGTAAGTTTCATTTATGCCAGTGCCTGTTCTCCACCTTCTGTCATCTCTAAACTCACTGTGTGGTTTTTCAAAGCTCACAAAATAATTTGTGATAATTTTATGAATTTACAAACAACTGACATATTGTATAAAGCATGATAATGGGGTAGATTCTAGAAGAAAAAGTGAACAATCTTCCTTTGTTTGAAATTTATTTTATTTTATTAGATAGTTTCTTTATTTACATTTCAAATGTTATCCTCGTGCCTGGTTTCCTCTCTGAAAGTCTCCTAACCCATCCCCCCTCACCCTGCTCACCAACCCACCTACTCCTGCCTTCTCAGGACCAAGGGCCTCTCTTCACTTTTATGTCCAGCAAGGCCATCCTCTGCTACACATGCAGCTGGGAGCCATGTGTGCTCTTTGGTTAGTGGTTTAGTCCCTGGGAGCTCTGGGGTGTCTGGTTGGTTCATATTGTTGTTCTTACTATAGGGCTGAAACATATTGACTGGAGTTTCTCTTCCTCATTCTCCTCCTCCTCCTGCTTCTCCTCCTCCTTTTCCTCTTTCTTCTTCTCCCAAGTTTCTTCTTTTCTTTGATTTGAAAGGCATAATATTGAAAAACAAAAAGTAAGCACATCCACTCCTGCAATTCTGTATTATACAATAGTGATTGTCAGTTTCCTATTCCATATTCATCCATATAGTAGCTGAATAAAATAGGCTACTAAACAATTAATATCTTGAAATTATTCAGTCGAATAATGAACCTAGCATTAACTTCCAATAATTAATTTGCCTAGTAAGGATTTTATCAACTCACAAAATATTGATTAAATTTTTCTTTAAAATTAATTCAAATGTGAACTCCATTAGAATTTGCACTTACTTTCCATAAAAGGAATAGTGACTTTATATGTAGAATAAAATGTATTTATTTTCCTAGACAATTTAAATTTTAATCACATAAAATTAGCGTAGAGTTGTTTGTCATGACACTGTCACCACAATGACAATGTATAACGAACGGTTTGTTTTTGATTATGCTCTTCTCTTCATTTTGTTTTTACCCATTCTTCATTTTTAGCTACATTATCTGCTACTTACCCAACCAAACCGTTCATCATTCACCTGGTTCTGCTTCATTCGCTGTGCTTTCAAACACTGGAAACAAGGCGAATGACAATGAAGAATTACCATGCCACAGCCTAGTTGCTGCTCCTTATTGCAATTAACTCAGAAACTGAGCTGAAACCAACAGGTTTTCTAAATGTGATCACTGCATTAAAAGCTATGCTCTTGTAGGTTAATGAACTTAGACTATATATTGGTATTAAATCTATCTTTAGCTACATATTCAATAAGTTTATGGTAAGAAAACTACCCAGCAAACATGTCAAAAGCAGGTAGCATTGGCAGACTAATAAAGATGTAGAAATCTGGTTATCAACACAGTGAAGAATATCTTTAGAATGTCTTTCTTACTGTAAATAATTATTGGTAGATATATGTTTTGTAAAATTTATTCTTGTTAACTGAAAAATCTTTAATATTTTTTACAGGTTTGTGAAGCTGGAAATCATTTCATCAATACAATGTTAGCTCATCCCAATCACACAGGTTAATTCTTTTATATTAATGAAGATCTTTCAATTCATTTTATAATTCATTTACCCCCACTGTAAACCTAGATACATGTCAGAGAGATTTCGAACTGATGCAATACTTTCTGGTGACAAAAGTTAGGAGGGAAGATGAAGATGATCATTAAAAAATAATCTTTGTGCTTTGACATTTTATATTGTAGACCATGAAACTTTTCTCCTATCATCCTTCATTCCATGCTTCCAACTATGTCTAGGATCCAAAAATCACATCTCCCTCCCAACTTCAAGTCCTCCTTTTATAATTTTTATTGTATGTATTTCTTCCAAGATAATATTCTTTAGATTGCGTTTTAGAAACACGGAAATGGAATAACATTTGAAATGTAAATAAAGAAACTATCTAATAAATAGAAAAGAGAAGGCTAATGTTTATTATGGATGAGTGGACCAGTTCTGTAGTCTGAAGGACTCAAGAATTCTAGAAAGTGCAAAATGTTAAGACAGTCACTCAGTTTAGCCATCCCTGCTTGCATGGAGCTGTGTGGTCTTAGGGATTTATTGTACTTCATAGTTAATGCTGGCAGTAGTTTGGGTAGCATCAGTCTATTCATGGCAGATTATCAGAACTCATTGCATGTTCTCTGTGGCATTTCTTAGAAGACATCATAGACACTTGTTTATCCTAGAAAGGGCACTGTGACAAACCAAAGAAACCATCCCACATGAGTTTGTCTTGGGGAAACAATGGATTTATTGGAGTAACAAGTAGGCACAGTGAGGGGTCTTATAGGATCATGTGAGACTCAAGTAGATGAATCAATGAAAAATAATCAATCCAGTATTTATGAATTCACAAAACCTACAATACTGGGTCTTACTGCAAAATTTGAAGAGTCTTCTCTCCCTAGAAATTGCTTAATCTTTCTGGTATTTGACCAGAAGCTTTGGGAGTTTAAGTATTTCTCAAGTCTTATGAGCAGCCTTCTTTATGTAACAAAGATGATTTCAATTCAGAGGAAAGAGGTATGTTACACTTGTTATTAATGAGGCCTTAAAATCATTCATATTTTACTTTCTATTTTCAGTTATCATCTGCAATTTTATCTATATTTAAACTATATTGAGTATAGTTACCTAAATTCCACTTAGTTATATTGTTTATGTTGAGCTTACTAAAGTAGTTCATCCATCATTATTACATACCAGCATATCATTACTGAACATCTACACATTTAGACTGTTTCCTTAATATGAGGAACATTATATTCCATGTTATCTAAGTACAGTGTTTACTGAAGGCTTTCCAGAAAATTATTCAACTCTAAAAGACTAGGTTAATATCTTGTTTTTTAGAAATTCCTGGTCCAAAAATTTTCTTAGTAGGTTTCTTGGGATGTAGATTCTGAAAAGGAGATAAATGCTCAGATATTCCTTTTCATGAAGTAATGTCACACATATGGGGGGGGAGGACAATGAAATTAGAGATTAATAAACGTCTCCATTGACCAGATATAGCATTTTTAATCTGGGATGAGCAGTAAATGTTGACCAGCAAACATTTTTAATTTAAAATGAAATAGGCTGTGTTAAAGCCAATAAAATCTAGATATAACCTTGATTAGGCCTCTCATTTGGGTCACGAATGCATCAATAGATTTGTTGAAAGCTGATTGTTCTGGCAGCAGTACTTGTAAGCAATAAATGACGTCTTGAAGTCTTAAGACCAATCTACATAATGCACCATATTATATTAAAAAATTAATATTCGTAGACTGATGAAAGACTAAGTCTCTAATGTGTTTACTACATACACACGGGGAGTGAGTTTTAATTTCTTTCACCCACATTAAATGTCACATGTGTGATGTATGTTTGTTATCTCAGACCTTGAAAGATGGAGACAAAATTCCTGGTATTTTTTGGCCATAGAATTTTTTTTCAAATTGGCAACCTCTGAGTTCAGGGAAAGAACTTATCTCAAAAAAAAAAATAAGACGGAAAAGCGCAAATGAATAAAGCAGGCATCACACACAAGCATAAATACACAGAAACCTTACAATCTTTTTTTGATAGAAACAACTATAATTGTAAGTAGAGAAAGCAATTAGATACAATAGAGAATGTATCTAATTACTAGAACCTACACTTACTTACATATTATTTTAATCAACAACTATATATATTGAAACATCATTGCCAATATAATTATGTATATTTCATAAGACATAGTCATGTAATCTTCAAACAGCAAATTTAAAGGCAGATTTTTGTGCACTTGATCAATGTTCGATTCTTATGAACTAAACATTCATTACCTAGAGGCTTAGCTCAGATTATCTCATGTCCATCTCTTCCTTTGGAAATGCAATGATTTCTCACTGACTTAGCTTCCTCAATAAACTTTCTTTTGACTACTCTATGGCCGCCATACCACATGTTTACATAAATCTTTCTAAGAAAATTAGTAACATGCTCATCCTTGCCATAAAATGAGCCATGAAGAAATCTGCATGCTATTTCACATGTTTTTCTCTTGGAATTTCAACCACAGTTATATTATTGAACACAGCATACTGACATTTTACAATGACTTTACACTGGTAACTAAATGAGATCAAGCGATTTGTTTTCCAATTAAATTTTGCTACACAAATGATATGGTGATTTTGTAAGTCACATTTTCTTTTACAAGTGTCATAGCTCAATGTTCAACTCGAAATTATAATAAATTTTATTTTCCAAAATGTTCCCTTAGAAAAATTTACAAGGAAAAAATTAATGAAAATCAAGTGATAGTGTGAGAAATATAATGAAAGTTGTAAATAATAGTTCTGAATCCTTAGCTGCAGTAAATTGTGTGGCATTTCTAAGTATTAACTATGCTGATACAAGATAATCCTAAAGATACTATCAGATTCATCTGATATAAATAACATCCTTATAAAATTTCCTTTGGATTTTTACTTATTTAATAGAGAGTTTTGAAGTACTTATAATTTCAAGCATGTATATTTTGACACTGGGAGAATGAAAAAAAACATTGTAAGTTGCAGCTGTTGTCTAGTACAAAATAATTACAATTACCATTTAATTACTTAAATAGTTTATTATACTTATGCATCCCATTATTTTACAGGAACGTAGATGTAGAAATATTAGACAATGAAAGCTATTCCCTCTGAGTCAAAAGGTCATAACCTTTGCATTGGGTTTTTCTGAGAAATGTATAAAATAAATTGCTATGAACAGATGACATTTCATGTGGTACATGATTATACTCAAAAATTTAGTATTACATAATAAGTACATTTGCAGCATAATTGACTTTTTTTTTCTTTCCTAAAGGTAGCAATGCTTGTTTCCCAAGTCCAAATTTTAACCCCTTTACATGGATGTTTCTCTTGGTTTCCTGTCCTAACTATACCTATGAGGTATGGATATGTAAATAACTTAACTGCATTGTATATATACATAATGAACCCACAACATTATGCTTTGAATATATTATGTGCAATTCATAGATATAGCTTTTCTAAGTATATTGACAGATTTAATATTTTATCTACATATATTTGCACTTAGCAAAATGTAAGCCTTATATAACATAGATATTCAAATTTTAAGTTTAGCAAATATTTTAAAATAATATTCTTTTCTTTTATGTGATGATATTTTGTGGCCTTTATGGTTTTCACATATAAAAGTTATTATGTGCAATTGTTTTGTTCCCATAATATTTCTACATTTGAGGTTTCAATTTTCTTATTTAAAACCACAAGTGATGAAATATCTAGATGAGTCAGAGATGTTTGTTAACGTTGGGGTTTATATTCACAGATCGGATCCTGGATTAGTTTCACAGTCATGACACAGACACTGCCAGGTAATCTCAATATTTACTGATGATTAAAAAACTGATTATATCTGTAGGAGAAATTGCTTCTGAAAGCAAATTACTCTCTCACTAATGTTGAAGAATTTTCGTTTCGTTATTTTATTTTTTCACTCCAGATTTTATTCCCACCCCCCAACCACCCCGACTGTTACACATCCCATCCCCCCATACTTCCTCCCCATCCCATGTCTCCACAGGATGTCCCTGTCCCCAAGCCCCACCCCACCTGACCTCTAAACTCCCTGGAGTCTCAAGTCTCTTGAGGGTTAGATGCATCATCTCTGATTGAACACAGACGCAGCAGGCCTCTGCTGCATATCTGTTGGGAGCCTGTGTAGACTATCTGCTTGGTGATTCAGCATTTGATAGATTTTGAGGGTCCAGTTTAATTTGGACTGCTGGTCCTCCTACAGAGTCACCCTCCTCCTCAGCTTCTTTTTGCCTTTCCCTAATTCAACCATAGGGGTCAGCAGCTTCTGTCTATTGGTTGGGTGCAAATAATCTGCATCTGAGTCTTTCAGTTGTTTCTTGGGTCTTCCAGAGTGTGGTCATACTTGGTCCCTTTCTGTGAGCATTCTACAATTTCAGAAATAGTGTCAGGCCTTTGGACCTCTCCTTGAGCTAGATCCCACTTTGGGCCTGTCACTGGAGCTTATTTCCTCTGACTCCTCTCCATTTCCATCCCTGTAGTCCATGAATGACCTTTTGGGTCTGAGTTACATCACTCAAGATGATTATTTTCTAGTTCCATCCATTTGCCTGCAAAACTCAGAATGTCCTTGTTCTAAATAGCTGAGTAATATTCCACTGTGTAAATGAACCACATTTTCTGTATCCATTCTTCTGTTGTGGGACATCTGCCTTGTTTCCAGTTTCTGGCTATCACAAATAAGGCTGTTAGGAACTAGTGGAACACGTGCTCCTGTGGCATGGTGGAGCATCTTTTGGGTATAGTCCCAAGAGTGGTATTGCTGGGTCTACAGGTAGATCTATTTCCAATTTTCTGAGGAACCTCCAGATTGATTTCCAGAGTGCTTGTACCAGTTTGCAATCCCACCAGCAATGGAGGAGTGTTCTTTCTCCACATCCTTACCAACATATGTTGTCACCTAAGGTTTTGATCTTAGGCATCCTGATTAGTGTAAGGCGAAATCCCTGTGTTGTTTTGATTTGAATTTCTCTGATCACTAAGGACTTTGAAAATTTCTTTAGGTGCTTCTCAGCCATTTGAGATTCCTAGGTTGTGAAATCTCAGTTTAGTTCTATACCCCAGTTTTTGATTGGGTTGATTGGTTTTTGGTCGTTAGCTTATTTAGTTCTTTATATATTTTAGAAGTTAGCACTCTATGGGAAGTGGGGTTTGTTACAGAGACAGACACGTCCACCAGTGGAATAGAATTGAAGACCCAGAAATAAAAGCACACACTTATAGACACCTAATCTTTGACAGAGATGCCAAAAATATACAATGGAAAAAAAGAAAGCATCTTCAATAAATGGTGCTGGTCTAACTAGCTGTCCATATGTAGAGAAATGAAAATAGTCCTATATTTATGACCTTGCAGAAAGCTCAAGTCCAAGTATATCAAGGACCTCAACATCAAACCAGATACAATGAATCTAATAGAAAAGAAAGTGGGAAAGAGCCTTGAACTCACTACACAAGGGGAAATTTTCTAAATAGAACTCCAATGGGTCATGGTCTAAGATCAAAAATTGATAAATGGGACCTCATGAAACTGGAAAGCTTCTGTAAGGCAAAGGATATACTCAATAAGAAAAATCACCAACCTACGGATTGAAGTATATTACGTACATATTTTATGTTAGTGATTTTTAGCATTAAAATACTGGAATGAAATACAGTTGAAATGTATTTGTTGATCGTATATATAATTAGAAACTACATCTTCTATGCATATCTTTTAAATTTGACCTGGGTAATATTGATTTTGCAGTCTTGAAAGCTTGATGTATTAATAGAAAGAGGAATATTGTTCAGCCAAGTGATATACTTAGAGAAATATGTGTAATACCAATGTCACTTATTGTTCTAATTATCCATTATGATTTATCATTATTTTAGTATATATACATATGCAGTATATATAAATAGTTATTTGGCTATTGAAGTTTATGAAAACATGATTTCTTTCCAAAAATTTTGAGAAAGCAATATGTAAGTAATTTTTTAGAATTTTTTTGTTTATTTATTCTTCAAATAGATTTTGTGCATCTAATATACTAAGCCATAGATAAAAGAACCTTAATAGGGAACTATGAAACATTTTGGAAATATTTTATATTACAAATTATTTCTATTGTTTAAAAGAGAAATCCTTCTTTCTACAGAAATATAATAATATGATTGTTCTGTTTTTTTTTCAGTTGGTATTTTCACAATCTTAATGACCATTCAGATGTCTTTGTGGGCACGAAAGAAGCATAAGATATATCGGAAGAAATTCAACTCATATGTTCATAGGAAATCAGCCATAATTCCATTCATATTATGAGTAAAGATAGCTATTTTAATCTGAACAAGAAGTGCACATATACATTCACTTAAAATGATAATTAGCTGTTATAATGCAACAATTTATTAATAACAATATTTAATAAGTCATAATGGAATTTCACTAAATTTCTGTTATGAACTAGAGGTAATAAAAATCAGGAAATAATCTCAGCATGGCAACTCATGACTGATTGCTAGTATACTGAAAGTTGAGTCAGGAGAATTGCCGTGAGTGAGAGTCCATACAAGTTTATATTGGAGAGCTGTTAGTACAATTAGAATGAGAGAAATAAAGCAGATGGTATTAATAAAAATATTAAAACAGCATTGGATTATTTGCAAAGAGCTTGATCTCAAATAGTCTTATTGCCTTAATATTTCATATCACTATTTCATAAGGTAATTGAATTATCAGGCCTCTTGTCTGGCCACATGGATTGGTGCTTATTATTTTCTCATTCTTCTGAGAAGTTCCCATATTTTATTTGCATCTTAGAAACATTCTTTATTATTCCCTTAGACTTTGTGGCATATTTTTGTTATTGAAATGTTTCCAGTTTTACGTTGTTTGATACTCAAAACAGCAACCCTCCACAGGAAACTGCAGAATCCAAGCTTTCAAAAATTAACAGTTTGTTTCAAGCAAATTTATTTTTAAAAAATGTATATGAAAGCTTGATAGACAGGCACATCTTGATTTAGAAAAATAAAATATAGCCTAGTTCATATAAAAACAAAAAATTTAGGGGTATGAAAGAAAACTAGATGTATGTAATGCAAACATACTAAGTTTACTTAATGCATCATTGTTCTATCTTTTGACTACATGGAACATATGGAATAAATATCCAATCTGCAATACTCAGTTAATTACCTCATCTGCAAATATATAAAATTGTGGTGAATTATTTATGTCCAATGACACTTTCACAGACTAATCTGTCTCTTAGTTTGTTGATCAATAGTTATATTTCATATATAGAAAAAAAGGGCACATTTAGTCTGGTTTTGTGAAGAAAAACTAGTATTTGAGAAAAGACAAGGTTGACCCCTGATATCACAGCAAAACATGCTATTGCCTCATTACTTGAAGGTCCATTCAAAGAAAAAAATAAACCAGATATATTCTCAAGTAGAAAAAAACCGAGTATTTCAGTTTCCTTATATATACTATTTAAAGAAATGCTTGGTATTGCTCTTGACAAACGATAGCTTTTCACATTCTGTGTGAAGTTTTTTGAAAATGGTTGTTTAAGGATTAGAACTCAAAATTTGACAATTGGGTTTATTAGACATCAGATAATAGGGAAAAATGTCTATTGTGTTTAGCAAGAATTGACAAATGCGACCTCATAAAACTACAAAGTTTCTATAAGGCAAAGGACACTGTCAAAAGGACAAAATGTCAACCAACAGATTGGGAAAGGATCTTCACCCACCCTAAATCTGACAGAGGGCTAATATCTAATATATACAAAGAACTCAGGAATATAGAACCCAGAGAACCAAATAACCACATTAAAAAGTGGGGTACAGAGCTAAACAAACAATTTTCATATGAAGAACTTCAGAGGGCTGAGAAGCACCTTAAGAAATGTTCAACATCATTAATCATTAGGGAAATGCAAATCAAAACAACCCTCATACCTGTCAGAATGGCTAAGGTCAAAAAATCAGGAGACAGCAGATGTTGGCAAAGATGTGGAGAAAGAGGAACACTCCTTCACTGCTGGTGGGATTGCAAGATGGTGCAACCACTTTGGAAATCAGTCTGGCGGTTCCTCAGAAATCTGGGCATGGCACTTCCAGAGGATCCTGCTATACCACTCCTGGGCATATACCCAGAGGATTCTCAGGCATGCAATAAGGACACATGCTCCACTATGTTCATAGCAGCCCTATTTGTAGTAGCCAGAAGCTGGAAAGAACCCGTGTCCCTCAATAGAGGAATGGCTACCAAAAAATGTGGTATATATACACAATGGAGTACTATTCAGCCATTAGAAACAATGAATTCATGAAATTCATAGACAAATGGATGGAGCTGGAGAACATCATACTAAGTGAGGTAACCCAGTCTCAAAAGATCAATCATGGTATGCACTCACTGATAAGTGGATATTAGCCTAGAAACTTTGAATACCCAAGACATAATCCACATATTAAAAGATGTCCAAGAAGAACGGAGGAGTGGCCCCTGGTTCTGGAAAGACTCAATGCAACAGTACAGGGGAATACCAGAACAGGGAAATGGGAAGGAGTAGATGGGGGAGCGGGGGTGGGGGGGGGAAATAGGGCTTATGGAACTTTTGGGGAGTGGGAAGCCAGAAAAGGGGAAATCATTTGAAAAGTAAATAAAGAATATATTGAATAAAAAAAAGAATGTAAAAAAAACAAATGCATTTAGAATATATATATATTCTAAATTTATATATATATGGAACAGGACAGTTAATCTACTCTAACCATCAGGTTTTATTCATATGTTCTTAGAATAAGATCTTATACTGAAATTCCAAAAATGTAATGGTTTAAATATACCACAATTTAGGTCAAATATAATTATATAAATTACTTAGGGAGAGATAAACACAATAACCAAGGTCTTGAAGCATTAGCTGACATACTAGCCTTAATTGCTTTAGTTTATCAACTTTACCTGGTATCACTGAATACACAAATTATACTTGCAGTATAATTGGTTTTGTTTGCTTACTTGGCTTTTTTTTTGATAAACAATTTTATTCAATATATTCCTCTCCAAAAACGTCCCAGACCTCCCCACCTCTCTATCTACACCCGCAACTCTTTGCCTATTCTTTCACTCACCCCTCTTTCAGCATTGTGATCTGCTGACTTGTACGTTCTGCCTCTGTGAGCTTTCAACCTGGTGAATTTGAAGACACTTGTTTCCTTGGAGTTCTCTATCATTTCTGAGCTCTTATAATTTTTTTATCTCCTCATTAGTATAGATGTCTAAATCTTAAGGAAAGGGGTTCTATCTCATGTTAAAGTGTATATCTTTATTAAAATGCTGTCTCTAAACCATAAGCCAAGTTATAAAATTCCTGATTTGTATGTGTATTGAAATTTTACCAGAAATTAATCAAAATTTCAAGATCTTTCAAACTAAAATTACTGTTCTCAGTTCAGGTCAAAATTCAGCTATTGATTTATGTCAATTATAGCAATTTTGCTCCTGAAATAAAAACTTTCCTTGAATTAATAATGAGAATTCTTCTATTTATATTTTTTTGTTAAAGTATAAAAGCGGAAAAATTCTCTGGTTTTTCTCATGTTATTTGAAGAAAATATAGCAAATGTTGGTTTATAGGTTCAACTCAAGATACTTGCATCTTAGATAACTCATAACATTTGTGCATAACAATAATAATTAAAATCAAATTTCTAAAGGCTGCTTATAAGTTATTTTTTTTAACCCAGATTCATATAGAACCTTGTAGTTATCCTCTGTTTGAAGGAGATTCAGTGTAGAAAGTTGTGGATACATTCCTAAAGACAGCATTCCTTGCTAACAGGATCATTCATTTGAAATACTCTTCAGAGATGATGCTTGAAAGCTGTGAAATGATGCTTGGAATTATTTAGAAAATCAATGTACAAGTATCTTGGAATTGCATTTGTGGGAACAAAGAACATCTATTCCTGAACTGACCAAGAAAAGAAGACTTCTAATATGGTGCCAAGTGAAGTAAAATTTGTATAATATATTAAAACGAATGAGGCTAATGACAAAATTGATTGCTTTTCTCTGGGGTCATTACATCACTCTACCAACTTAGGAAGCTGGTATGGTTTCTCAGAAGAATGCTGAAATTTTAATTTTGCTCTATAATTAATTCTCTACTTGTTATAACTTCTCCACATGGTACAATCTTCACGATAATAGACCAAAATCATGTAAACATTCAGGTAGCCAAGACTTAGGCATCCCCATAGGCATCTATAAAGTAGAAGAGAGCGACCCTGTTAGAAAGCGCATAATGCTATAGATGAGCCCATATACAATGAGGAGTTATCCACTTGACTAGACTCACATTGCCAACACTCAGAGTCTTGGCTACTTAAGATAGCTTATATGCCTACAGTTCTATTTGTGATAAGAGGAAAAGACATTTTTTAAAAACCATCATACACACACACACACACACACACACACATACACATACACAGAACTGGTTCACAGTATAAATCAACTGCTTCTTCAAATATATATTTTGTTTATAGTGTACTATGTTTTGATTTTACAGTGCCATATTTATAAACATTATTAATTTTTATTGTATAAATATTTCAAGAATGAGTTTTATGAATGAATTTACTGTAAACTTAGTCACCAATATGCATTTGCATTGCAGTGAGGAAAGAAATCAAAGCACTTTCTATTTAAAACAAGGTCAAGCCCACATTTTTATTCTCCACTGTTTACTTCTGTGTCTTTGTTGTGAGTCTTGTCTGTTGACTGATTCTACCACATTACCACGTGTCTGTTGTATGTATTTGAATCTGACTCTGCCTAAAGACTGCTTTGTCTTGAGAACCCGTCATCTGTTCCTATTTCACTGTCCTGAGTGGAAGTTTTTTTGTTGTATTTTTATTTAACAGATCAGAAAGCATCATGTGGGGAAGGAATAAAGGATACTCTATAAAAAACTCAACATGTAAGTTTCAAAAGTATTAGGCAAAAAAAGAAAGAAACTTGGACGTAATATTGGAATAATAAAACATCTATTTTTGTAATAAAATAACAAATAAAAATATGTTTCTTATTATTTCTATATCCTTGTTTCATATGTTTTTATGTTGATCTCCAACATGTTGTAAAGAAGAACATTAACAATCTTTTCGTATCTCAGACCTTCAAAGGATAAAGTTTTATACATTTTATATTTTAATTCAGCAACTGTATACTACTCCCATAGGTTTCAACCATTAGAATTTTATTACACTTTAAAACTCTAAAGAATTAGCTCAGTAAAAACATAAACAAAATAAAAATAAAAGTGCAACTAAATTTTAAACATTTTATTTTGTTACTACTTATGGATGGATCCATGTATGTGCATACTAAAATGAATGTGTCTTGGGGAAAAACAAAAGAATCTAAACAACTCTGTGAAAAGCCCATTAAAAATTGGATAAAGAAATATAAATGTCTGTCACTCAAGGATGTCAACAGCTCTCTGAAAAGAAAATAATAGTTTATTTGCTCCCATTTAACACATACAAAAGTAGACTGGTTTGCCTTTGTTTTATGTTTGTTTTTGTTTTTGTTTTTGCTTGAGAAGTTCCTTATCATTTAGCTAAGACTGGATTCTGTCCATGTTTGCCAGGCTGGTCTCAAACACAGGAGGGTTGTGTTGCAGCTAAAATATAGTTTTCCTTTGTTTCTGACTGATATCTTCTGCAAAAGAGATATGGGAATTTAATCTAGTAACCAAATTATCAGTAATTTTATACTTAAATTATCTGTATTATTCATAAATTCATTCAAAATACAGAATGGATCAATATTTGAAAACTCAGGAGGAATATAAAATTTTACATATTAGTGTGTAATAACATTTTGTTATATTTAATAGTCCCTTTTAAACAGCACAATTTACTAGACTTAGGTTTTACTCTATAATTTAGTATACTTGGAATTAAAAATTTAAAATTTTTATTTTATGTATGAATGCATCTGTGTGTGTGTGTTTGTACATACACATGAGAGAACATGTGGGCATTGGGTTCCTTCTATTATGTGGACTTTAGGGCTAATCCCATGATCTCATATTTTGTGATAAGCTCTTTTAAAACTGAGCCACATCATTGGCACAAATGTGGATTGTAATTAAGGCAACAATGTTTAGAATTGGAAAACAAAGTAAACTACTTGCATATCTGAAATTATTTATACTACATGCAAGAAAATAGAACATTTATAATAATTTTACATTAAGATATCTCACTGATGCATATTTATCAATGAATAATCATGTGAACATTTCTCCCAAACTTTCATGGGGAAAGTATATTACTGATACAATTTTTTCCTCTCAAAATTCCCTAAAAGTAAGGATTCATAAATACTGTCAATATGATTGCTGATATTCAAATAAAATAATACATTATATTGTTATAACTGTGGAATTTTATTTTTTGCTTTTACATAAGTGAGTTTTCTGGGAACGTAACAAAATACGTGACTAAAACAACCATGACAGTTTGACCAAAAAAAAAAAAAAGCCCATGACCATGATCATTTCATCATGGAGGTGAGCTGTGACAGAGTAGAGCTGCTCATGTTAGATCATTAAGAAGGAGAAGACAGGGAAGCGAGAGGGTGTTGATTGGGGAAAAGAGGAGTGAAGAGGGCTTATGGGACTTTCGGGGAGGGGGGAACCAAGAAAGGGGAAATCATTTGAAATGTAAATAAAGAATATATCTAATAATATTATAAAAAGGAGAATGCAGGAGGTTGGGGACTAGCCGTATCGCCAACTTGGTGCTCTCAACTGCAGGCAAGATTCTGCAGCTCCAGTATCTCTATGAAACTATCAACATCACAGCACATCTTAGATCAGAACACTCATGGTACAGTCACATTCCAAAAAGGCCATCAGATAACAAATAAGTACTTAAGAATAATGCAGAGGTTAATTTTAATTCAAACAAAATACAAACTTGAGTAAAGAAAAGTTTTTCTATACCTGAGACCTGTATTGTTCTTAATCTGTTTTCTAGAATATTATTCACCATCTCACTGAGTTTGATCTTGAAATATGCACTAGTAATGGTGAATTCAGTATAAAGTTACCCAAGCTTGTTTTGATTCAAATGATGTCTAATGCCTACACATTTAGTAGATTCCTATTAATGCACACATAATCTCTATTGATGGGACTGTGATAGTGAAAAGATTTTTTAAAACTTGGTTTTAGCTTGTATTTGTTTACTCTCTGGAATGTACCCTGTCAGCTAACTTGCTGAAAATGGACAACTTTGGGTTTTGGTTGGGCTATTCTCTTTTTTTTCTTTTATTTTTTTATTTGTTCACTTTACACCCTGAATACAGCCCTTCTTCCTCCTCTCCTCCCAGTACCACCCTCCCACCAAACTTCTCCCATTTCTCCATCTCCTTCTCCAGTTGGGTTCTTCTTAAAAAATGATGGTTGAGCCTGGTCATGGTGGCACATGCCTTTCATCTGAACACATGTGTTCTCCTAGAGAAGCTCATGATCATAGAGTATTACAAGGCATTTCATAAAGATAGGGGCTAAGCCATAAGAGTGTAATGAAGGCACAGGTTGTAGAATGATGATACAGTTTCCACATATAGGCACCACACATAGAAGAACTCAGGGTTTCATCTCTTCTTCATTTACTTTTCTTGTACTGGGAATGTGGAATTTAGCAATGATAATTTGACATCAGTTTCAATTCCATGACAGTATAATACATAATTATTATTATTGATAGTATTTAAAATATCTCATTAAACAATTTTGGCAGACTTCTTAGAGCTAGGATTATAGGTGCATACTGTTAAATATTAAAACTTGACAATACCTCTGCCATATTCCCTCAATCTTTATTTTATATCTCCTAACCTTAACCTATTCTTTCATGTGCTGAGTAAAATAACTTGTTGTACTCGATCATAGAGCCTGGTGGGCTTTGAAGTTACTCTAATCTATTGGCTTCTAGACTCAGCCTACTAGCTTAAAGCCCAGAGAGCTCTGCTTTGTGTAGATATGTTGCAAATGCACCTTTTTTTTCCCAGAGAAAAAAATGAATTTGCCAGGGTTAGCTGTTTTGGATCCTGACACCATGCTACATCCCTGATTAATCCATCTTAGAATGTGTGTTCAGTAAACCATTGATACATGACTGAGATTGGAGTCTATGAGGTTTGTGCAGCTATTCCTGGACCTGAACGCATAGCACTACAAAACACAGACAAATGGATTTTTTTTCCTCACAAATCCCTCTTTAAAATACTTAAAATAGGCCTATCTTTTAATAGGAACTTGGTGACATGATCCCTTCCATCTGCCTGAATTCCATTCATACAAGAAACTCAATCTGGACAAGTACAACAGGCAGTTGAGAAATGCTGAGCAAAGCAAATGGTTTTGTGTGCCGAAGGCTATAAAAATAGATCCTGTGAAAAATGTTAGAGTAAGTAGAAATGATCATCACATCTTTTATTTGTGAATAAGGCCTCATAGTTTCAGATGTTATCAGTACAACTTTAGGTCATCCATCATCCACACATTGGGTTCAATAACATTAGCTGGAATGTGCATAGAAAAAAATTACACAGTAATACTGAATGCTAGAGGAGATAAGGAGGCCAGCATTTCACTTACCTGGCTCCATAGACTCTCAGGAACTGAATTCAAGAGACCAATGTTTCTGGGTCACTTAATTACTTCTCATTAGAGCCATCATCTTTAGTTTCTATTGCCTCCTAATCCTATTGTAATGAGGACAATGAATTCAACACCTGAACTGGTACAGGAAACAATTAATCCATTCCAATTGTGGATGCGTGAAATGACTGCCACAGGATGTGTCTTAACTATGGTTTCCATGCTGTGCTATATGAGACAATTATGAAAGCTTTAGGAGAGGAAGCCTTGATAGAGGAATTTTGTCACTGGGGTTGAGCCTAAAACTATATAGCCTGTATACATTCCCTGTGTTTACTTTCTACATTCTGTGTAGTGATAAAATCCAATCAATCAGCTTCCTGGCTTCAGTTGTTCCTTACACATAGTCATCAGGTTAAGCTTTTCTCTTAAGAGTTGACTTCAACTAGACTGTCATGTCGCAATAAAAATGTAATAACTACAATATTCAAACCACTGAATTACCAAACTAAAATTAAGCTCCAACATCCCAGAAGGAAAATAATGATTTCAAAAGAGGTGTATTAAAAAATTTCTTCATTATATTCTAAGAGATGAGAAAGGAAACATTAGAAACCATGAAGTTGATTATTGTAAATAATCTTATGCACTGAACGAGAAGTAAAAACATGTTCTGAGTTTATTTACCTGTCTTTTAATATTATCCACCAGAATTAAAAACAATCTTACAAAATTCTATATTGAAGAATCTATGTAGTTTTTTTTCTTACAGTGTAATTTGTATATTTAATTTAACATTGAATTGCTCAGTTGACAGATAAAAGAGTAATTGACTTTTGTATCTTTTAACCTTATCATAATTTTTAGTCATTCTGGTACAGCTCATCTCTTAATCATCTTTATAATTATCAGTAAACCTGGAATTAGGGAAAATACTGAAATATAAGGCAAAACATCTATGAGAGTCTAATAATAGTATGATTCTTTTTTGTTTGTTTTTTATTTTTTTTCATTCTATGTATTCTTTATTTACATATCAAATGATTTCCCCTTTTCTGGGTCCCCACTCCCCTCAAGTGCCATAAGCCCTCTTCCCTCCCCACATTTCAAATTATTTCCCCTTTCCAGGATCCCCCTCCCTCCCCGAAAGTCCCATAAGCCCTCTTCCCTCCCCCTGTTCCCTAATTAACACCTTCCTGCTTCCCTGTGCTGGTGTTCCCCTACACTGCTGCACTGAGCCTTTCTAGGACCAGGGACCTCTCCTTTCTTTTTTTTTTTTTTTTTTTTTTTTTTTTTTTTGGAGTCTTTTTTTTTTATTCGATATAATTTATTTGCATTTCAAATGATTTCCCCTTTTCTAGCCCCCCCCCACTCCCCAAAAGTCCCGTAAGCCCCCTTCTCTTCCCCTGTCCTCCCTCCCACCCCTTCCCAGTTCCCCATTCTGGTTTTGCCAAATACTGTTTCACTGAGTCTTTCCAGAACCAGGGACCACTCCTGCTTTCTTCTTGTATCTCATTTGATGTGTGGATTATGTTTTGGGTATTCCAGTTTTCTAGGTTAATAACCACTTATTAGTGAGTGCATACCATGATTCACCTTTTGAGTCTGGGTTACCTCACTTAGTATGATGTTCTCTAGCTCCATCCATTTGCCTAAGAATTTCATGAATTCATTGTTTCTAATGGCTGAATAGTACTCCATTGTGTAGATATACCACATTTTTTGTATCCACTCTTCTGTTGAGGGATACCTGGGTTCTTTCCAGCATCTGGCAATTATAAATAGGGCTGCTATGAACATAGTAGAGCATGTATCCTTATTACATGGTGGGGAATCCTCTGGGTATATGCCCAGGAGTGGTATAGCAGGATCTTCTGGAAGTGAGGTGCCCAGTTTTCGGAGGAACCGCCAGACTGCTTTCCAGAGTGGTTGTACCAATTTGCAACCCCACCAGCAGTGGAGGAGTGTTCCTCTTTCTCCGCACCCTCTCCAACACCTGCTGTCTCCTGAATTTTTAATCTTAGCCATTCTGACTGGTGTAAGATGAAATCTTAGGGTTGTTTTGATTTGCATTTCCCTAATGACTAATGAAGTTGAGCATTTTTTAAGATGACCCCCTTCACAATAGCCACAAACAGTATAAAGTATCTTGGGGTGACTCTTACCAAACATGCGAAAGATCTGTATGACAAGAACTTCAAGACTCTGAAGAAGGAAATGGAAGAAGACCTCAAAAAATGGGAAAACCTCCCATGCTCATGGATCGGTAGAATCAATATAGTTAAAATGGCCATTTTGCCTAAAGCACTATACAGATTCAATGCAATACCCATCAAAATCCCAACTCAATTCTTCACAGAGTTAGAAAGAGCAATTATCAAATTCATCTGGAACAACAAAAAACCCAGGATAGCTAAAACTATTCTCAGCAACAAAAGAAAATCTGGGGGAATCAGTATCCCTGACCTCAAGCAATACTACAGAGCAATAGTGTTAAAAACTGCATGGTATTGGTACAGTGACAGGCAGGAGGATCAATGGAACAGGATTGAAGATCCAGAAATGAACCCACACACCTATGGCTACTTGATCCTCGACAAAGAGGCTGAAAACATCCAATGGAAAAAAGATAGCCTTTTCAACAAATGGTGCTGGTTCAACTGGAGGTCAGCATGCAGAAGAATGCGAATTGATCCATCCTTGTCTCCTTGTACTAAGCTCAAATCCAAATGGATCAAGGACCTCCACATAAAGCCAGACACTCTGAAGCTAATAGAAAAGAAAGTGGGGAAGACCCTTGAGGACATCGGTACAGGGAGAAAGTTTCTGAACAGAACACCAATAGCGTATGCTCTAAGAGCAAGAATTGACAAATGGGACCTCATAAGGTTACAGAGTTTCTGTAAGGCAAAGGACACCATCAAGAGGACAGATCGGCAACCAACAAATTGGGAAAAGATCTTCACCAATCCTACATCAGATAGAGGGCTAATATCCAATATATATAAAGAACTCAAGAAGTTAGACTCCAGAAAACCGAACAACCCTATTAAAAAATGGGGTACAGAGTTAAACAAAGAATTCTCACCTGAAGAACTTCGGATGACCTCTCCTTTCTTTTTCTTGGTAATCATTTGATATGTGAATTGTTTCTTGGATTGCCATGAACAGACTCAGTCGGGGGATTCAGACTGAGGTGGGATTTTGGATATCAGGAGAGGCACAGGTGTGTGGCGAGTGTGGCGAGTAGCAAACAGAAACAAACACTAAGGCGGTTTGAATCTGAATGTATTTTGCGGCTCTCAAGCAAGGATTTTTATACATATAAAATTGGCATTACAATTCTGAAAAATGTATCCAGTGAAGCAATTACAAAGGACAATGATCATAAGCATTTAGCAGAAGAAGATAAAAAATCAATCAGGTATGAATTTGGAAGTTCATGTACAAAGCATCTCACTCCTAGATCAGAATAAATTCATGTAAATTCACCTATAGTTAATAGCAAACTTTCAAGAGTTCAAAAGTTCTCAAGAACACTTTGCTACGGACCCTAGGTCCTGTTTACTTTAAGGAATTTTCATGAGTAATCCTTATGTAACATCTAGTTTCTGTCTCTTTAAAGTCCCTTAAGATTCACTTTAAAACTATGCTCAATGCTTTCCATACCACAACGTCAGAGCCAACCTCATCTGCACACATAGACATTCATATATTGTGGGGAGGTTATTTTAACAACATATTATGTTTTAGTTATATAACTGATTATGAAGCAATTATGAAGCAAAGTGTTCAACTTCCAAGAATGAGGTCATGGCCACTGACTATATTTCAAAGAATGAACTTTCATTCAACTTTCTCGCTTGGATACTCTTGGCCCAGGATATCCGGAACATCTCGTGAATATAGAGATAGAATAGGGGAAAACCAGAGCAGGTAAGCTGCCATTAGAATTACTGCTCAAAACTATTTCTCCGGCTAGAGAGGTACACAACCGGTTCCAGGAGACCTCCTCTGTTTCAGAGTCTAACGCCGCAGTCTGTGAAATTTGTCCACAGAATCTACTGGAGGTGGTGTGGCATTGGGTATTCCAAGCTTCTGGGCTAAAATGTGCGTAACAGTGAGTGCATACCATGTGTGTTCTTTTGTGATTGGGTCACCTCACTCAGGATGACATTCTTCAGTTCCACCCACTTGCATAAGAATTTCATGAATTCATTGTTTTTAATACCTGAGTAGTATTCCACAGTGTAAATATACCACATTTTCTGATCCATTCCTCCACTGAAGGACATCTGGGTTCTTTCCAGATTCTGGCTATTATAAATTGGGTTGCTCTGAACATAGTAGAGCATATATCCTTATTACACACTGGGGAATCCTCTGGGTATATGCCCAGGAGTGGTATAGCGGGGTCCTCCGGTAGTATTATGCCGTTTTCTGATGAACTGTCAGACTGATTTCCAGAGTGGTTTTACCAGCTTGCAACCCCACCAGCAGTGAAGGAGTGTTCCTCTTTCTCCACATCCTTGCCAGCACCTGTTTTCTCCTGAGTTTTTGATCTTAGCCATTGTGACTGGCGTGAGGTGAAATCTCAGGGTTGTTTTGATTTGCATTTCCCTGATGACTAAGGATGTTGAACATTTCTTTAAGTGTTTCTCAGCCATTTGATATTCCTCAGGTGAAAATTCTTTCTTTAGCTCTGTATCCCATTTTTAATAGGGTTATTTGGGTCTCTGGAGTCTACCTTCTTGAGTTCTTTGTATATCTTGTATACTAGCCCTCTGTTGGATGTAGGGTTGGTAAAGATCTTTTCCCAATTTGTTGGTTGCAGTTTTTTTTTCCTATTGACAGTGTCCTTTGTCTTATCAGAGCCTAATAATAATATTTTTCAAAAGACAAATTATTGTACTTCTTCCATGATATAAAGTGGGATTTTAAATGAAACCAGTACTTGGAAGATGGAAACCTGTCCTTCTTTTTTTTCCTCAAACAAAAAAGTATGAGATGCTTAGTCATTTGCATAAAACTATGGGATTTTGGTTACAATTTTCCTTGGTTTTCTATCAGAAGTATAAAATTTGACATCTAAAATGCTTTCCCAAGATGATTAAAGTATTCCATGTTAATTTCCATTTCTCTAACAAGAGCAGCAAAGAAACTGTGTGTCAGAATGCTAATTTATGATATCTTTGGTTGAAAATGCTCACAAAGTTAAAAATATATTCCCTACAATGGAGTCTCTCATTGGGCATACAAAGCTTACTGAAGGGCAGAGCAGGCTCCGTAAGTACCAGCACAAAAGAACTCCAATAGGATTTTAGACAGACTTTTTTTCATCCAATAAAGCTTTGTCTGGTCTTCTTTTAATACCTTACCGGATTTTTGCATATGTTTTCCCATGTTTATGCTTTTCATTTGTTTATATGTGTGTGTGTATGTGTGTGTGTGTGTGTGTGTGTGTGTGTGTGTGACCATGCATGCGTGTCTGGTTATCTTTTCCTTTACTCTGTCTCTGTTTGTCTCTCTGTCATTCTCTCTGTCTGCTAATTTTATTCTATTTTCTTAAATTTGTTTTTTTGACTTTACTGTTTTCTAAAGACATAGAAAGAATAGGAAGGAAAAGTCAAGGTATGTACACAGTACATATATGAATATATAAATATGTATATATATTTGCATATATAAACGTATGTAATATGTAATAAATATAACAGATAATAAATAATAAATAATATATTACATATTTGAATTACCTGTTTTCAATTTCAAATATACTTTGATGTATTTCAGGATATTGGTATTCTTATGATTCATTTTAATGGTGAAAATTATAGCTATTCATTATTTCCAAATACATACAATCCTTTCTGAATTTTAATTAAAATGAGTGAGTCCTATCTACTATGAATTATGTGAGCAACATCACTATGAAAGTTCAAATATATGACATTGCACACATTTTTATATTAAGAATGCACAATGCTTTTCTATAGTTTCTTCAGAACATACTGTCTCGGTATTCAGGTATCAATTATAATATTTATCAAGTACTATTGTAGGAACAACGAAATATAGCTATAGTAAAAGTTTGCCCATATGCCTCATTAGAATGAAGCATGATATCTGAAATTAATAATTAATTAAATTAATTGTTTAACCACCGATTGTTGTACAAGTTCTGAGCTTCTGTTAAAAGCTCTGAACTAGTGGCTATCATACAAATATCTAAAGAAAGCTGGAAGCTAAAATTGACCTTCAGTGTTTAATATTGTGGCCTGCATAAGAGGAACTCACTAGGATATTTTATGTCTTCTTCAATTCATTGTCTGATGACTGCAGTATTGGCTTTTATGGTTCATAGTCTACAGTTTCCTTTGCAGCAGAAATCATTTTCATGTTGGAATGTATTCCATGAATAATAAAATTAATATAGGTAGGTCAAAAGCCTTTAACTCACATTTCTTAATCTGCATTTTTAAAGTTTTTAGAATTGATTCTAGTATAAGTAGTTTTAGAAACTTAAATCTGCTTGGTAGTTGAACTTGCTTCACAGTCTTGAATTGTTGTTTAGTGATACTTCAAATGAGAAAGCCACTTGAAGAACAGTTAATCTAGAAGTCAACAAATGATCACTTGCACTTTTCCAATGGCCTCATGCCTGTGGTAGAAGCTGGACTGGAGAACACCTTGAGAAAATGCTATGCTATCTCCACCCTGTCTGAAATACAAGGGACTATGACATTTTTATAAGAAATGTGCTGGAAATTTCTTTAGAATTGAAATGGTAATTATCACACAATGATACTCATACTTTTGTTAGAAAAATAATTATCTGCTTATATTTTATTCAATGTATTTCTGCTTTTAATATAGAAAGTGTCTAGCTCTTATGGACTTAATTCTGAAATAAGATCTTTAGAGTCTATATTACAAAAAACAGTAATATTAAATAGTAATAGTATTAAAATTATTCATGCTTTTTTATCACTTTATGTAAGAAAGGTTGTCATATTGTGGGCCTATTAACATAACTGGTACTCATATATTAATGTTCATTTCTGTATACCAGTTTAGTGTTTTAGTAAATATTTCTCACAAGAAAACACATTCAGTCTTGATTTTTGTCCTCTTTTAGGGGATCTGAATGTGTATTAGGGCATCTTAGTAAACCTTGGGGTTTTTTAAAAAGTCTGAATTAAGCTAAAAGTTGAAAGGTCATCTGCTGAGACAGCTTCTACTTACTTTTATCTGTCAATTTTATGCTTAGTGTATTTGACATGTAACCACTGAGGCAGATAATGCTTCACAATTTTTCAAGCTGTCAAATCGCATGAAGAAAAAGATGACTCACTGTATCCTGTCACTGTTCAAGTGCAAACTTAGCGAATTAAATGCTCAATAATATTTTCATTCGTGTATTACCAAAAGTGGGTTTCATAACTGTAAATGTAATATTCCTTTCAGAGAACTCAGTCGTATTATTCAAAACTCACATTACTGTGTAGTTTAAGCTAAGTCATGATACACTTGAAGCAGTTTGGATTTGGTAGTTGACAAGAACAGCTGGTTGTCAGTGCTGTTTATTGTAACTTTAGTAGACAAGAACTGCTATAGGATGCTAATCCTAAATGAAAAAGAAGATCTAAGTCTGCCTGTAGATGGAATGACAAATGTTCTGGGAATGCTTCAGCAATTTGTTCTCCTCTAATAGCATCGAAATAAAATGGAGATTCCATTACCCAAAAGAGATGAAGTCCACAAGATGCAAATGTTAACAAATTCTGAAGGCTCTTGAAACTCTAGTATTTTTTTTATTGCTTATAGTTGGCAATCCTTCAATAATATCTTAGTAAACTGCAACAGGCCTTTATATTTGTTGATTAAGCTACATTACTCTAATGTGGGTACCATCAATCTAGGAGGATAAAAATGAATGTGTGTGTGTGTGTGTGTGTGTGTGTATGTGAGTGTGTGTGTGAATGTGAGTGTGTGTCTGTGTTTGTACATACAAATATGTTCAGAATTTTTTGACAAGGTTTCAAAACACACCCTGATAAAATTAATTACTATGTATGAGCATATAAAATTGCTGAAGAATGAGAACCAGGATCCTGAGTACTATGACTCCAGTCTCAACACTACAAAAAAGGGGGGAAGTGAATGGTGTTTTAGTCACTACTGTACTCCTAAGAAGAATTGACCATGAACAAGGCAACCCTTTATAGTTTCGGAGGCTTAGTTCATTATCATAAATGTGTAGAATTTTAATCCAGCAGTATAGTTTCTTAGGCAAGAGATCATATTCTAAGACCATTTAGGACTATGTGGTCCAACAGGAAAGAAGCATCTTTAGTCCCTCCAGCTGGAAAATATACAAACCCTTAGTACACACCTTTATTTTTTTTTTGTTTTTGTTTTTTTTTTATATTATTCGATATAATTTATTTACATTTCAAATGATTTCCCCTTTTCTAGCCCCCCCACTCCCCGAAAGTCCCGCAAGCCCCCTTCTCTTCCCCTGTCCTCCCACCCACCCCTTCCCACTTCCCCGTTCTGGTTTTGCTGAATACTGTTTCACTGAGTCTTTCCAGAACCAGGGGCCACTCCTCCTTTCTTCTTGTACCTCATTTGATGTGTGGATTATGTTTTGGGTATTCCAGTTTTCTAGGTTAATATCCACTTATTAGTGAGTGCATACCATGATTCACCTTTTGAGTCTGGGTTACCTCACTTAGTATGATATTCTCTAGCTCCATCCATTTGCCTAAGAATTTCATGAATTCATTGTTTCTAATGGCTGAATAGTACTCCATTGTGTAGATATACCACATTTTTTGCATCCACTCTTCTGTTGAGGGATACCTGGGTTCTTTCCAGCATCTGGCAATTACAAATAGGGCTGCTATGAACATAGTAGAACATGTATCCTTATTACATGGTGGGGAGTCTTCTGGGTATATGCCCAGGAGTGGTATAGCAGGATCTTCTGGAAGTGAGAGCACACACCTTTATTCCCAAAACAATGAATGTGGTTTTAGTTTGTAGAAGGATTCTTGTTGGAAAGTGAATTCATTTTTTACATTTATTTTATGATTCTTATTTTTAGATAAGTTTTAGATTTTTGGCAAACTTTAGAAGGCAATACTAGACTTTTCCATATTACCCTGTCTCCATCCCTACATAACCTCTTTCAATGTCAGCAAACGGTCTACAGTGGTGCATTCAGTACAAGCAAAGAATCAACATCCATACATCTTTATCACCCAGAGCCTACCGTTTACATTGGAGTTTGTTCTTGGGCTTGTACATCCTATGGTTTTGATCAAACTTACAAAAAGGTATAGACATCAGTATAATGCCATACAGAGTACTTTTCCTGCTGGCAAAATCCATGGTGCTCTGCCTATTCATCCCTTCATATAGTTTTTTAGAATGAAAATAAAGAAGACACAGCTGGTGGAGATCAGTCATTCAGTGCAGTGAGTATGGTGCAGTGGAGTTGAAATTGTCTCAGAATTCTTGTAGTTCAGTGCAGATCAGCAAAGGCAGCTGGAGCCAGAGACTAAGAAGAAGCCAGAGGACTGCGATTAGCACAGATTGCTGGAATTAATGTGAGGCCACGCAGAGGTATTCAGTCAGTAGCCGAGAGAAGACAGTTTGAAATAGAGTCAGCTTGGAGAAGAGTTTGGGCCAGAACAGCTGAGTTGAACCAGCTAGCCAGAGTTAAAAAAAAAAAAGCTGGAAAGGTTGAGCTTGGTCAGCCATAAGGCTCAGAGCAGACAATTCCTTCAGGTGAATAAATGGTACTTTTATATCAGGCATGGTTCTGGAGAAGTAGATGAGGTCTACATCCTGATTCACAGGCAGAGAGGGCAACATTGGTATGGCTTGGGTTTTTGAAACTTTGAAACACACCCCTTGCGACACACTCCTTCCAACAAGCTCAAATCTCTGAGCTTTCATTCATATAAAACAATCATGGTGAATAATCACTTAAGTATATATGTGCCTGTGGGGACCATCCTACTTCAGATCTCCACTGGTTATAATGAGAGAAAGTGATGAGGAGGGTGAGCATATTTAAACACCTGAAAAAGGAAAGTTATTTAAAACCAAACAGGACGAACAAAATGAGCAGACAAGCAAACAAACAGAATGAAGAATTAGCAAGCTTTAAGTTAAAAAAAGTTACGTTGAAATTCTCAAATTAGAAAAAGAAGAAAAGTTTTGTCATAAGGTTACACGATGTACTTAATTATGATTAAAATAATGGGTAAAATATAAAATAAAAGAAGATAATGGTCAAGAGCATCATCTCCCACCACACACAAAATTCAAATCAAAATATATTAATGCTTTTTTTTTATTGAATCTCCCAGCATGGGTAACAAAACCAAAGTGGACCAGTTCATGCCAACTCAAAAACTGGATGTGGCCAAGAAAATGATCAACATAGCAAACAACATGAAAAGTGGGAGAAATATATATGTGAATTATCCATGTTCCTAAGAGTTAATGTCTGGAATGTCTGTGAAGCAGAAAGTACTCACAGAATTATAAAAAGTCAGTTGGTTAAAATATGTGCAAAATCCAAGAAATAATATTTGTAAAGCATGGCATGTAGATGGCCTAGAGGTATGCATGAAAAAAACCAAAACAAAATAAAAAGGCAAAAACAAAATGTTCAATATGACTAATCACCAAAAAAGGAAAAAATTATGTAAGTTGTGCTCTGCACAGCAAATGGTTTGCCAGTATCAAAAAGTCGGCGCTCAAAACGAATATATGATTAACATTATATGAATTTAGCAGGTTATATTTAGTAATATATGCATATGTAAATAGATATATGCATACAATAACAATTTGTGATAACTCTGAGATTTCACCTTACACCAGTCAGAATGGCTAAGGTCAAAAACTCAGGAGACAGCAGGTCTTGGCGAGGATGTGGAAAAAGAGGAACACTCCTCCACTGCTGGTGGGGCTGTAAGATGGTACAACCACTGTGGAAATCAGTCTGGAGGTTCCTCAGAAAACTGGACATGAGACTTCCAGAGGACACTACTATACCTCTCCTGGGCATATACCCAAAGGATTCCCCGGCATGCAATAAAGACACGTGCTCCATTATAAACTCATAAATTTGGAATAGAGTGGAGATCAGCATTTGGAAGATTTTGGAGGGAAGAGAAAAAAAAAGAAATTTTGTAACTAAATTGTAATTGAAGCCTCCAGCTGGTCGCTAAAAGGCCCATCCCCCTCTGCCCCACCCCACTCCCAGAGAACCTGGATTACACTACAATATCATGAGGATGGAGATGGCTGACAGGGTCCTCATAGTCCTTTTTTTTTTTAAGTCCTTAAGTAGTTTATTGTCTTCAAGTCTACAATGTAGATTCCTCTACTAGCGAAGAAAGGGTCTTTTAAAAGCAGAGGACTGCCATCCAGGTGCAGGGCACTTTCTTGCCGTTTTCATACATGGCTGGATTCTTATTTTTGAACTATTCAAACTCCTGGTTGCCCATGTGTAGATCAGGTAGAACACTAGAAACAGTGAGACCACATCCAGGATGTGCTAGCAAGTGCAGCATAGCACATTGGTGATACCTTTGCTGACAGAGTTCGGGAAGGCGTGCAGCTCAAAGGGGGACAAGCTGTAGGAGATCACATGTTATATCCGTGTCAGGTTCCCAAACTCATGGCCCATGGTGGCGGCAGCTCATAGTCCTTTTGATTCTAGCCGCTGAGGCCTAGGAAAACCACAGACAGATCCACCGTGCAGCTGGGAATCAATCTAAAGAGAAAGAACATCTTTAAATGCTCTCTACAGTCTGGGGAATAAATCTGATGATCCAAAGTTTTCTGTCAGAAAAATTCACTTGTCCTGTTGAGGAGTGATAGAATGTCCAGGGAGCAAAAGTGTTTGTGGTTCAGAGGAAAGTGGGAGTTTTATGATGAGGTACTTCCTCGATAAACCAACTATTGCCCCTCTACACACTGGGAGCCTTTGCTTCCTGATCCAAACTGTAGATCTTCTGAAACTATAAAGTGATGAAATACGCTGTCCCACATGCCTGGAATTTCTTTTACCTCTTGATTGTATTTTTCTGTATTTCATTAAGGGATTTATTTATTCATTTAAAGGCCTCTGTCATCTTTATAAATCATATTTAAGGTCATTTTAGCATGTGTGTGTGTGTGTGTGTGTGTGTGTGTGTGTGTCATTAGGTGTGTGTTCAGGAAGCTTGGTGGGCAGGGGCTTGGGAGGCAAAGGCTTGGTTGGTGTTTCTGGTGGCAGCAGGCCTCTTGGAAAGCGTGCAGGTCTTTGGAGTGAGAAATGGAGTATGCATTGCTGTTTATTGCTCTTTACGAAGCATTTAGGGGAGTCGGCATGCTGGGGCTTGGTGAGGAGCGGCTTACCTGGTGTCCCTTAGGATGGCAGCAATCCAAGTACTCAGGCAGAGTTGTAGACATTACTGTTTTTAAAGGAACATACCAACAAAATGACTCTTAAATCACTGGCTTTCTCAGCAAGTGTTAGAGACGCTTCCTCCTGCAGGAGATGGGAACTGACCCACTGAACAATGTGCCGAGAGAGATTTGAAAACACCGAATCCCGAATGGAATGTCTGCATCTTTGTTGTCTCAGGAAGCTTTGAGGAACAAGAGTTGGAGAAACTGTGAAAACCACAGGACACAGATGACCCCAAGGAAACTATGTTTTCCAGACATAAGAGACTGACACAGATATGTACTCGCAGAAAATGGTGCTATGCACAGGGCCAGCATAGGTCTAAGTGAGATCCTGTCCCAGTGTTGAGAGCAGATGTGGACACAGACTTCATCTATAACCCAGAAGCTAAACTAAAGCTGACAAACACTTGCAAAAGAAAATTTACCTTTTCATCACAGTCACTCTGGTATGCAAAGCACACCTGTCTCATGCCCAGCAGTATGTGGCCAATGCAAAATGAACTCACTGGTGATTTTGAAGGTCTTTGGTTATGCTTGTCTATTATTTATAAAGTATGATGTCCTGTTTTGTATTTTTGTAAGATTTCATAAAATTCATAATGTATAGGTGCAAAAAAATCATAAAATTATACATCTATAGCAATACAATTCTATGTACCAGTGGTTCATGTATGATTAGGAAAAAAAAATGGTTTTTTTTGTTTTCTTCTTCAACTTTTCTGTTCTGTGTGACCATGTACATTATTGAGCCTAATGTCATTCCACTGTAAATTTCAGTTCATATGTAAAGTATTTTATAGAATTTAAATACTACCCCTGCAATAAAAAATACTGTATTCTGCACAATGAATAAAAATATTAGTAAAATAGTGCCCTTATACATGGGCATCGTTAAAATGTAATTGGGTGGAGCTATTTTGGATTGGAATTTTTCGAGAAATACATGCAGAGCAAACCATCATTTATTCCAGCCATCCTATTATTTGAAGTAAACTCAGTATATTAAAAAAATTCTTTGAAATGCATTGGTAAACATTGACAAAAGATGTATAATACTGATTAGTGAATTAATGAAATGTACACAGAAGATTATTTGGCCTTAAAACATTGAGAATGCCATTTGTAACAATGAACCCAAAGGAAATTATACATAGTAAAATTGACAAGTTACTATTACATTCATACATAAGTTTTCATGAAATTAATTTCACATTGTCAATGTTAGAAGGGAATGTGTGGGTGATAAATGTCTGTTCAATATCTTCCAATTAGATGGAAATACACAGTACGTTTGGTAGCATAACTTTTATCAATAATACTGTATTACACATGTCACATTCAAAAGATTGGAGGATTTTAAATATTTTAGCAAAGCAAGAAAATGTTTATAATAATAGATATACAATAACTGTTCACTTAATCTTTCCACCATGATGTGCTGCATAAAATCAGACAATGTGCTTTGCTGCAGACCAAATGTTTGTGTACCGCCAGATACATGGCTTCTGTGGAAATCCAGCATCAGTGATATGGTATTCGATGATACTGAGGCTGCACACAAAGTAGTTTCATGTGAATCTCTGATCTCAATGTTAGACCCAAAACTCTGAAACTTTGAGAAGAAAAAGTATGGAGTACACATTAAGATACAAACATACGTAAGACCTTTTTTGGATAGAACTGTTTGTACAAGAAAATATAGCAAAAATTAACTAGTCGGACCTTATAAAATGAAAGATATCAATTCACATATCAAAAAGATGTCCAAGAAGAAGGAAGGAGAGGCCCCTGGTCCTGGAATGGCTCGATGCAGCAATGTAGGGAAATACCAGGGCAGGGAAGCAGGAGGGGCTTGATTGGGGAACAGGTGGAGGGAAGAGAGCTTATGGGACTTTCCAGAATGGGAGAACCAGGAAAGGGGAAATCATTTGAGATGTAAATAAAGAATATATCTAATGAAAAAAGAAAGAACGAAAGACATTGGTTCTGCAGCGCAAATGATAGCAGTCTGAACACAGCATACAAACTAGGAAAACAGTTTTGTAAGCAATGCTTCTGGCAGATGAGTGTCTAAAGTATACAAGGGAGAAAACAACCCACTTCACTGGAACAACATTTTAGTTATTTTTCCTGTGTATTAAAAAGCGGGAATTTTTATTGCACCAGATTCATTATATCTGTAAGATCATAACAGGAGCAGTTAAACTTAAGATTTAACTGTCCTGCATAGTAAAATCAGCAAGTTACTATTACACTCACACATAAGTTTTCATGAAATTAATTTCACATTATCAGTGTTAGAAGGGAATGTGTGGGTGATAATGTCTGTTCAATATCTTCCAATTATATGGAAGTACAAAGTACGTTTGGTAACTATGTTAAGATTTGCATATCGATATGCTTGAAATCGAAAAAAAAGGAATTATTTTTATGCCCTAGATAAAACATTTATGGATAACTATTTATTGAAATAAAAATGAACAAATCAATTTTAAATGAATCAATTTCAAAGTTCTTAAATTTTAACTTTAATTATATAAATCAATTTTAAAAGAAAATTCTAGATAAAATGTAAAAAATAGTCTAATGCAAATGTATCAAATTCTCAATTATTTAAAAAAAATAAAGAAAAATTCTTAAGGTGATGAACTATGGCAGCTCTAATCACAAGAAATTTTTTGTTAATATCAAGCAATTTACTAAGAAAAAAACATTTCAACCAGTTTAAAAATTAGGACCAACAGTCTCAATCAATCTGGATTCCCGAGATCTCTCAAATATTGGACCACCAAACAGGCAGCATACACCAGCTGATATGAGGCCCCAACACACATACAGTACAGGACTGCTGGGTCTGTGTTCAGGAAGAGATGATGCACCTAACCCTCAAGAGATTGGAGGCCCCAGGGGGAGTATACAGCTCAAGTGGGGTGAGGGGTTAGGGGTGGAGACATCCTCATGGAGACAGGGGTGGGGGGTGAGGAGGAGGTATGGAATGTGGAGCAGTCTGAAGGTGGATGGAGGTGGGGAACAAAATCTGGAGTGTAATAAATAAATAATTCCTAGTAGTAAATACATTATTCTCAGTATGTTAAAATTTATATACCTATATATACACATGAAAAGATTAAAGTAATAAAAAACCCAATAATTATAAAGTTTATATAAATAATAACAAAATTAGAAAGAGGAATTTAGGGAACTGTTAAATTTAATATTGTCTCTGAGATTTTAATATAAATCTCTTTGAAAGTTGAACAATAAATATCAATTCATTGATGCACATAAGTATTATCAATATTTATGTTCTCAATAGCTTTAAAAGTGATCTAAATATAGCAACATTCCAACATTTCTTAAATGGGCATGAAATATATTTAAAGACACAATTAAATGCGATCAAAAATATCTAGAAGGAATCAAATAAATACATTCTGTGACAGCCTTAAACTTTTTTAAAATATTTTTATTTTCTATATTCTTTGTTTACATTCCAAATGATTTTCCCTTTCCTGTATCCCCCCTCCCCATATGTCCCATAAACCTTCTTCTCTCCATCCATTCTCCAATCACCTCCCTCCTTTTACTCTGTCCTTATATTCCCCTCCAATGCTAGATCAATCCTTTCCAGGATCAGGACCCTCTCCATACTTCTTCATGGGAGTCATTTGTTATGCGATTTGTGCCTTGGGTATTCAGGGCTTCTGGGCTAATTAATATCCACGTATCAGAGATTGCATTCCATGTGTATTCTTTTGTGATTGGGTTACCTCACTTAGGATGATATTTTCCAGATCAAACCATTTGCCTAAGAATTTTGTGAATTCATTGTTTCTAATTTCTGAGTAGTATTCCATTGTGTAAATATACCACATTTTCTGTATCCATTCCTCCTTTGAGGAGCATCTGGGTTCTTTCCAGCTTCTGGCTATTATAAATAAGGCTTCTATGAACATAATAGAGCATGTGTCTTTATTGCATGCTGGGGAATCCTTTGGGTATATGCCAAGGAGAGGTATAGCAGGGTCCTCTGGAAGTGTCATGTCCAGTTTTCTGAGGAACCACCAAACTGATTTCCAAAGTGGTCCTACCATCTTACAGCCCCACCAGCAGTGGAGGAGTGTTCCTCTTTCTCCACATCCTTGCCAACACCTGCTGTCTCCTGAGTTTTTGACCTTAGCCATTCTGACTGGTGTAAGGTGAAATCTCAGGGTGGTTTTGATTTGCATTTCCCTAATGACTAATGATGTTGAGCACTTCTTAAGGTGCCTCTTGGCCATCCGAATTTGTTCAGGTGAAAATTCTTTGTTTAGATCTGTATCCCATTTTTTAATACGGTTATTTGGTTCCCTGGGGTCTAACTTCTTGAGTTCTTTGTATATATTGGATATTAGCCCTCTATCAGATGTAGGGTTGCTTAATATCCTTTCCCAATTTGATGGTTGCCGTTTTGTCCTTTTAACAGTGTCCTTTGCCTTACAGCCTTAAACTTAATATGGAATAATTTATAGAACAATATGTGCTATACTCAAATGCTGAAAACAAAATTTGACTCTCCTGCATATCACTGGTTAAAATAAATAAAATTGAAAATAGAAAATTGCGGTGATTTGAACTGACTTGGCTACCTTAGACTCATGTGTTTCAATGCTTGACCCATGGGGAGTGGGACTATTAGGAGGTGTGGCCTTATTGGAATTGGTGTGGCCTTGTTGAGGAAGCATATTATTTTGAGAGTGGGCTTTGAGGTCTCATGCTCTGCCCAGTGAGGAATACCAGTCCCTTCTGACTGCCTCTGGATCAAGATGTAGACCTCTCAGCTCATTCTCCAGTAGCTTGTCTGTCTAGAGCTGTCAGAGTTCACAGCAATAAAACCCTAACTAGGATATAATGTATAAACATATCAACAAAACATATGGTAAGTGTTCAAATGTGAAAGCTTCAAAATTCCCAAATAAATACAGGCATTACTTCAAGCTGAATTCCCTTTTAAAACTATAGTTTCACAAATGGTTAATTGTTACTGTTCTTTTCCATATATAGGAATAGACACAATTGATTTTAGAAACAATCTTTTCCACAAAATTTAGGAAACGGCTTAAGTCACCAGAGACTGGTCCCTGGGGATGCAATGAATCCAAAACCAAAACATATCCATTACTACCACATTGCTTTTAGCATACAGTTTTCAGTGTTATTAGAAAAGGAGGGATTTTTAACTGTACTTTATACATTTCTACTTAACTTTTTACAATTTAATTACAGTATCTTAAAATTTTTGAAATTTTCTTACCCAGAAATTTAGTGATTTGTTATGTAGGCAACCTTGAGTTTCTGGGTCTGAATATGTACATGTATGTTAAATAGATATTCATTGTACATAACCTGTATAGTTGTCCCCATATTTTTTCTTTTTTTTTCTTTTTTTTATTCGATATATTTTTTATTTACATTTCAAATGATTTCCCCTTTTCTAGCCCCCCCACTCCCCGAAAGTCCCGTAAGCCCCCTTCTCTGCCCCTGTCCTCCCACCCACCCCTTCCCACTTCCCCGTTCTGGTTTTGCTGAATACTGCTTCACTGAGTCTTTCCAGAACAAGGGGCCACTCTTCCTTTCTTTTTGTACCTCATTTGATGTGTAGATTATGTTTTGGGTATTCCAGTTTTCTAGGTTAATATCCACTTATTAGTGAGTGCATACCATGATTCACCTTTTGAGTCTGGGTTACCTCACTTAGTATAATGTTCTCTAGCTCCATCCATTTGCCTAAGAATTTCATGAATTCATTGTTTCTAATGGCTGAATAGTACTCCATTGTGTAGATATACCACATTTTTTGCATCTACTCTTCTGTTGTGGGATATCTGGGTTCTTTCCAGCATCTGGCAATTATAAATAGGGCTGCTATGAACATAGTAGAGAATGTATCCTTATTACATGGTGGGGAATCCTCTGGATATATGCCCAGGAGTGGTATAGCAGGATCTTCTGGAAGTGAGGTGCCCAGTTTTCAGAGGAACCGCCAGAATGCTTTCCAGAGTGGTTGCCCATATTTTTTCTTACACTTGACTTACAGCTATTCTAAGATCTATTTTGCAGTCATAAGTAGAAGGAAAATTTATTCTACTATACATACCAACATTAGGGAGGCTAGAATTATTTACATTGTTGAGTGTGTGTGTGTGTGTGTGTGTGTATTACGTTAATGCATTTGTTTTGTGTTGTATTTGTAAATTTGCTTTTGTTTTTCTATTCTTGTTATAATGAAATATAAATGATAATAATGCAAATATCAAGATGTAAAATACACACTGAAATGAGATTTTATCCAGCATAATTCAAATTCAAGATTTAAAGGTATATTAAGTTATATGAAAACCGTGAAAAACCTAATATTCTTTGAGTCTACATTCAACATTGCAATCAGAATGACGATAGAGGTCAGGTATAATATAAGGGACAATGAGTAAGAGAAGATTCTCCCAAGACAGGGGAAAATGAATATCTCCATATGGAGAGACATATGAAGAAGAGGAAAGAAAGGACAGAGTAGGGAGGTGTGTTGAGGAAGTGGAAAGACAGAGTAAAAGGGAACAGCTTCTAACTTAAAGCTAGTGGAGAGGTTCTATAGAATCATACAAGTATAGAAGTTTCTTAAAACCAATACATCTATGAAAGAAATATAAGCAGAAAAGCAAATAATGGGAGACAGAGCCCCAGCTATACACCTTCCTCCCCACCTAGTGAAACTTCATCTAATTGAGTCACTGGCCAATAATCTAAATGGAAAATCCCAAATAACCCAGGATTTTGATAAGACTATTGGTTTTCCTCCATAAATAATAATAAACCCTTGTTCATGAAGACAACGCTTACATAGCTTATTTAACATTCAGAAGTCAATCTCATGACCATTGAATAGTGTTCAAGGTACTCTGCATGCTGGTAGAGGAGAAAGGTAACCCACCTAACAAAACGTTTCCATCTGCAATGATAACTCGCTTACATGACTTACCGTTATAGTGTTGGAACAAACATGTGTGTGTGTATGTGTGTGTGTGTGTGTGTGTGTGTGTGTGCATGCCTGCATGCATGCGTGTGTGTATGCATGTATTCATGCATGAATGCATCTAGTTTTGTGTCTGCTTCTGTGTCTGAGACTGTGTTTGTATTTGTCTATGATATATGCACATCTGAGAATTTTAAACACAAATGTGTTGATGTTCATGAACATGTGTGTGTTTTTTCCTGGGGGCTAGAGATTAAATTTTGATTTTTCTCAGTCCTTATTTTATGGATTCTTTTCCTCTTGACAGTTGGTTGGCTTCACACTGAACTTTTTTTTTTCATTTCTTTTTTTTAATTTTTTTATTTTTTTTAAATGTATTGATATATTTATTTACATTTCAAATGATTTCCCCTTTTCTGGACCCCCACTCCCCGAAAGTCCCATCAGTCCCCTTCCCTCCCCCTGTTTTCCCACCCACCCCTTCCCACTTCCCTGTTCTGATTTTGCTCTATACTGCTACACTGAGTCTTTCCAGAACCAGGGGCCACTCCTCTGTTCTTCTTGTACCTCATTTGATTTGTGGATTATGTTTTGGGTATTCCAGTTTAACAGTTTGGCTATCATGAGTTCTAGGTATACTCCTGTCTGTGTCCCTTCTATGCTCACTGAGATTACAAATACACATTGAACTTCTAACTTTTCGATGCTAATTCAAACTTAGGAGCTCATAATTGTGTGGAAAGCCCTCTCCAAACTGAGTCATCCCTCCAGGATGTAAAAATACAATTTGGAAATTGTTTTAAATGCAAATGCTTGTGACAAGAAGAGTATAAATTGAAACTCACGATGTGTCTAAGAGTTACTGGCTGGGCGGTGGTGGCCCACGCCTTTAATCCCAGCACTTGGGAGGTGGAGGCAGGTAGATCTCTGAGTTTTGAGGTCTACAGAGTGAGTTCCAGGACAACAATAGCTAAATAGAGAAACCCTGTCTTGAAAAAATTACCTTCTTGTTTTGTAAGTTAGAAAACAATCATGGTTTATTTTTAAAAATATAAAGATACCTATGATATTAAATATGCTTCGGAAAGAAAAAAGGTAAGTAAGTTTCTAAAAGGAAAAAAGGATATCCTGAGAGGAGGAAGGGAAGGTCACGGTGAACAGCAAATGAGGCTGTCACTGCTAAGTCGCATCAATGGAGAAAATGCCATGGGACATTATTCACCTAATCATGGATAAAATGAATGTCCTCATTCTGTCAGAAAATATGTCTCAAATGACCTCTCCTGTTATCAGCAATAGTGGGCTACAATGGCTCAGCCATTATTTATATACAGATAAGAAGGGATTGTTTTTCTTTCTGTCTTTTGTGATGTTGCACACTTATAGCTTTTCTTATCATCTTCAGTACTGAACATTCTAATCGAAATGGCAAAAACATCTTTTTTATCATACAATCTCTTTCACCTATTAGGTTTATATATGAGTGAATAAGACAATTAGACATCAGAAAATTATGCAAAGCCTTTCTTGAGTTTGAAAAACAAATACAAATACATACATTCACACAGCCATAATAACAAGGCTTCTCCTATTTATCATGATTTTGATGGAGTGTTTTGTTCTGAAGAAATTATGAGGGAAAGCAAGCAGTTTGGGCTGAACAGTCATCACTTTTTCATCATTTGTTATAGTAGAATGTATAAGATATACTTTTTCATAAAAATTAATTAATCATGAATAGTTAAGTGCTAAATGATTAACATGCCTATTTTAATTCCTAAGGCGATGTAAGTTGGGCATAATTTTCTTTGTGATGGTCTCTGTGTTGTTAACTTGAGTAGATCTGGAATCAACTAAGAATCCTGTCTCTTTATTTATGTAATTGTGAGAGATTTTCTGCATTAGGTGAATTTCAGAGTCGTAGTAAGATCCAGGACAAATATAGGTTGGTGTCTTCCAGTGACAGCACAAGTAAAAGAAGATAAGGGAAAACTCTGATTTTTGTCTGATTTCTTTCGTGGCTCAGAAAATTCACTCATTCTGTTCAAGAGCCTATCTACCTTTTGTTACTGTTGGTGAATATTTTGCTGTTATCAGAATCCATAGCCTCAGGATACTCAAATTAAACTGTAGGCCACTACTTGGTGGATAATTCTCTTGATCTTCCTTGCAAGATTGTGAATTCTGAAGTATCTAACAGACAGTTACTGTTGGCATAGCCATTCTGCTAACTCCATTTAATATATGTTCATGGTATTGCCTCTGATTCTCTCAACCCTATTATAGTTTCTGTCTTTTATGACACCTTCTGATTGGAGTTGTATTCCATTAAAACTTTCTAAACCCAGATCCTAGTATATTTGCAGCTGTTCTCTTCAAATATTATATTCTAAGTGATTCATAAGATTCTGATTTTATTCCTCACAGTTCTGGAAACTATTATGTCCAAGAGGATGGCTGGTTTATGGATTGAATAAAGTCTGTATATCCCAACCTGTATATTCAGCATTCAGCCCTCTGGAGAAAAGACATACTGATTTCTTCCATGCAAACATTAAAGGAATAGGGGACAGAAAGATCTTTTTCCCAGTTCTCTTTAAAGAGCCTCCAATTCCATTCAAAATGCCAGCCCATCTGGCTTGACACCACTTGAAATTCCATTAGTGCCCTATCATTGGCAATGGCTGGGAAAAGGGATATTATTTGAAAGGTAAATAAATAAAATGATTGATTAAAAAACAAAAATAATAAAAAATAAGACACAAGTTCTATCCTGCTTATGAAGGTGTAGTTAGAAAATGCTTACCCAAACTCAGAAAAAAATAATATACTCTATGTCAACTTACCATTTTATTCATCTTCTTCTCTGTATCTTCAATGTGCTATATTATCATGCCACATTTTTCTCAGAAAAGCATTATCTTTGAATTTTAATTTTTTTCAAAGTAAAGTGAAAAGAGATAAAATGCAAAATTTATCTAACTATAAAAAACATAAAACTTAAGGATTCTTAATAGATGTAATACTGAGAAACACCTATTTAAAATGAAAAAAAAAGCTTTATACAGCGAAAAATATTTCAGTCAACAATTTTCATAATTACTTTTCATGTATTATATATTTACTGCAACTGTATGATACTATATTAGTTTCACAAAAGATTGAATTTACTGTCTTGCAAAAACTCAAACTTGAACAAAAGCACATGCTGTGTCTTAATGGAATGCTATAAGTCTATTGCTTTAATGAGTTTTTACAGACATGTAAATCTTATTTATTGTTTCTCAATTTATTTTCAGTGTTTTGTCAGAGCTGTTTACTACTCAGTCTTCAAGAGAACTGGCTATTTTAACATTGTTTTACATTTTAGAGATTTTCCATTTTAAATTATGTGGTTTTTATTTTGAGAAGACACTGTGATTCTACCATAATTATTGACCATTCACAAATGGCAATCAGGACATATGATCAATTTTAGTGATATTCCTTAAAGATATTGAAGGCACTAACACATGAAATTGTCTCAGTAGGTAGACTTTGCTCATGACCACAAGTGGAGTGCATAGTTATGTAGCATCTTATGAGATCAAATATCTGCTTTTTTATGTTTAAAACTGTTTGCTGGGGCTGGAGGTATAGCTCAGTTAGTTGAATGTTTAACTAATGTGGGTGAATCCCTGGCTTTTCTTGAACTCTATTCATCAGATCTAGTATGGTGATATACTCTTTTAACCTCAAGAATCTGGAGGCAGAGGGAGCACAAGTCCCAAGTCAACTGAAATACACAACACTTTGCCACAAAAGAAGAAAACAGGAAAAAAAGAGTTTGTTACAGCCAATTTATACAAATTTCTACATAATTTTACACAATGCTAATTGACTGTCCAACACTAAATGTTACACAATGTGTTAATATTTAAATCTTACACATTTGAGTAACAGGACTTTTTAGCATTTGACAACAACATAAATAATGACTCAGCGTCTTCTATATAGTCAAATGCTTATGCCACCTTCTTGCCTGTCTCCCAGCTAACTCATTTAATTTAATATGATGATCTAGCCAATGACCTGCCACATCACCACATCCTACCTCTATACCTCTATGCCTACCTCTATACATACATACATATATATATGTATGTATGTACTCTGCTAGAGCTCTTTATTACAACCAATCTCCAATGAGACCACAATTCTAGCTTGCCTTTAGGCAGGTGAGGAAGGATGAATATTCCTTCCAACCCAGAGATTGGTTATAGAAGTGACATTACCATCCTACCAGCACTTAACTCACTGTTAACACAGAATTAAGCATTGAAAATCCAGAGACATACATTCAAACAAAGTTAAAAAAACAAAAACAAAAATCAAAAAGTTTAGACCAACTCATTTTGCTCTTTTCTTTATATTAGTTCTTGCCTGTAGGATGGTGGAATTAGCTGTAAGTAGAAAAGTCACTATTGAAATTGAAAATACACTTCATATTTAGGAAGTCATGGAAAAGCAACCAGTATCTTAAAATTCAGAGTGAGAAAGGCTTCTTCACACGAGAGACAGCAGAGAGGAAATGCTAGAACACCCCTGAGCAAAAAGCTTATTTGGGTGGGAATGGGAATTACGCAGAAATATTTGATAAAATTGATTGAAGTCCCTGGGGAAAAAAGATTAGAGTCTCATAACACAAATGTCTGTACACCAAAATTATGAAATTTACAAGGAGTGAATAATAAATACTTAATGAAATTAAGTGTTTAATATCAATTCCAAGTCTCAGAGGAACATAAATTGTGAGAAGACAATTTAAAAAAACAAAGTCTCCTTATTAAATGAATGTCTGCATCGTAAGTTTTTTAATCAGTTATCATTATCAGCATTCTGTTTTCATGGCCAAAAAAATTATAGTGGACACTCTGTCTCATCATAATAATACATACAAGATTTGATTGATGCCATTCTGGCTATAGCAGTGAATGCCACTTTTATGTAATTTTTATTTTATTATTATTTTTTGAAGAAAAGGTCCAGTTCCTGACACACACCCTTACATAGGCATTGTGTGAAGGTCTTGACTAATTCTCTCCACGTTTAGTTCTACAATGTAAAATAATGTGGAAATTTTGCAGTGGAATAACTTCTAAGATAATGTAATATGAGAGAGAGAGAGAGAGAGAGAGAGAGAGAGAGAGAGAGAGAGAGAGAGAAGGAGACAGAGAGAGAGTGTATGCTTAGGCTGTATTTGCTGTTTATTACCTTGGTGATAGATTGAGAAGTCACTTGGAAATCAAGAGCTCGCATTAAATAAGGATGACAGGTCCTTTATCGAACATTTTGAAGCAGAAGTTGCAGAACAGGGCACATTATCACTGCTACAGTATTCAGTGCCTCAAAGAACTTGAAATAGAGACACAGCCATGTGTGGCAGCAGAGCAAAGGAAGGAGAGCAGAACAAGGGAAAGACAGCAGGCCGGGTGGCAATGAGAAGCCTAAGGAAAAGCACAGGGTCCCGGCAGAGCTGGTGACCATGAAACTGAATCTAGATCATGGTGCTGCATTCACATCTGCATGCTGGTTTAGAAATGTCAGCAGTTCACAGGAAAGATGTCAAGGTTATTTGGGAGTACAGGCTGAGGAATACGCCTTTCAAAGTCTTCCTTCAACTGATGACCATTACAAGGGAAATGAATCAGAACAACTAAGATTTAATTTTGTATGAATCTCCATTTTATAGGAAATATTTTTAAACAACAGACCACAATGAGTCATTTGATGCCAATGTTAAATCTTAATTGAAAACTTTGTATACTTTATAAGCACAGAAATAAAAAATTCTGGTACTGGTGTTTGTGAGATGTGTCTGCCTTTAGCATTTATGATTTCATCAGGAATTATGCTCTATTTATTGAAAGTGTAACTAATCTCTTTGCTCTTGCATATTTCTTAAGAGAAATGACAGTAGGTGGTTGTAAACAATGCATTTTCATAACTGTTTGGCAACTTTCATCAAATGCTAGAGGGAATCATTAAATTCACCACATCTAAAATTACCCAGAAAAAAATCAATATTCAGCGGTAATATAGGCAACTATTTTGGTTCACCATAATATTGCTTGCTCTCTATGTGTGTCAAGTAGTAGAGGCTCAGTCTCAACTTAGCTTTGCTTTTCAAAGGCTCATTTTTGCTAAGTAAAGCAGTTATAGTATTTCATAGAGAGAAGATAAATCTTTAATCAATTTTGTCATGTCTTGATTATTTGCAAAACAAGATGACAGACAGAAAAGAAGAACTAAAAACTGTCCAGCATAAGGTGGAATTTATTGCTGTAATTTTACAGAAGAGTCCCTTTGATGTCATAAACGGCAAGAATAAAGCATGAACAGTTTATTAAAAAGCAGAACAGTGAGATGAGATTGAGCCGTTATAGGCTCCCATTTTGTACTGGATAATTCATTCATTCTCCACTGTAGAAAACAGTAAATTGATTTTGATTTCAAATATAGCTGTCCCATTAATTTTCAAGGCATAACCTTATGAAGATCAAAATGGAGGAATCTGCTGACATCAGCTTCACAGCTGAGCACTTCTGCTTCCTAAAGAGAAAGTGTAATAGTACCAAGAAGCACATCTGCAAATGCAGCTATTGTCCAGGCGGTCTGTAAATTATGGCTGTGGCATAGTGGGTGATTACCCCATTTTACTAAGAGAGTTAAAAAATAGTTTAAAGCCCAGAAAATGAGAAACGTGTTTTCAACGGTATCATCATTTTATGACACTTTTTAATTGGAGTACTTTTTTTTTTTTTACTTTAAAATGCAGAGTGCATTTTCACAATTTCTCAGCCAGCATTCCTAAGGGCAAATGCGGTAATACATTATTGCGAAAACATTTCTTATACTCTAAGAGGCTGGAGTGTTTGATGGGCTTCACAGCTAAGTAAATGATATGTCTTGTGGCCATTAAAACTTAAAGCTCATGCACCCCGTTTCCTCCCCCTACCCCCACTGATACGCTCAGCCTGTTTGTTAACCAGCTGTTAGGTGAGAACAGTATTATAAGCAACCTGACTTGCTTGCCTGGATATCTGATGAAATTCCAGTTTACAAGGTATGTTAATGTATAGTCATAATCTTAAATTATGACTCTTTCATGACTTATCTGAACTGATAGATGTATGTTTTGTGTGTTATGGTTCTCATTTTCTGAAAGCAACAAACTGGTAAAGAGTGGATATGAACAAATATCCATCCTATATGGTAGGAGCTACTATTGATAGTACTTCCTATGAACAAAGACTGATGCATTGGTTTTTCTTGTCATGTTTGCTTTGACGAGTGCTTCTGTGAAATTGGAGTCAGGAAAATGTCATATTCCGTAAAATTCTGTTCAATAATGGTATAATCTATTGTGCATTTCCACCACATGTAGTACTTTTTGTGTTGTAAAAAATATAGAGCAAAGGCTTTTTGTTAGGAATATAGAAACCAGGACAGAGAATGAGACTTCAGCAGTCACATAAAGAAGTATACAACAAACAGCTACAGACAAACCCAAAGCCTTAGTTATACTGCCACATAAGACATTGGATGAAAAGTGGAGAATTCAAACTTGGGTTTGTTTAAGCTATACCAAAAGGAAGTCCTTGATTTTTTTCTAATATGACATCAATATACTATAAACCCTTTTAGGCTATTTTTAATGCATTCAACCATGGCAGGAGAAGGTTAGGTTGGTATAATTCACTCATATTTAAAGTTGAACTGCCATTCTTTGATTTTCACAATAAAAGAATCTCTCAGTAATATTTTAGATCATTAAATGTATCCTGAATTGATTATTTAAAAATAATGCTAGTTTCCAGAAATTTTAATCTTCTTTATCATTAGCTCAACTAAAAATGATCATTCAGATAACTTATTGACCTTGTAGCCAAGATCACAGGTTGTTTTACTAGTTGGCCCAAGAGTTTGTTTCCTTTCCATTCAGATTTATGCACCTAACCCTGAACTTGATGGAAGTTAGAAACTGTTTAATATTTCAGTCAAGTGATTTAGTTTCTTATAGAGTCCAGAAAAGTTATTCAGAGTCTCAAGGACTCACTAAAATATTGCAGTAAGCCTGAAGAATTGGATAGTTATAATTATATATATGCATTATCCAAGGATGTAAAAGTTGATTATATAGAAATCCAAGGCGAGTAAGGTTGATAGTTGCATGGTTCCCTTTATGACTGGTTAAACAAAGACAGTAGGTATATAAGGTAGGTATATAATAGGACAGCAGCAGTCTTAAGCCTTAATTGGACATAAGGGTATATTATTAATTCTGGCTGTGTGGTCCAGCCACAGTTCTAGTGTCACAAAAGTTATGAGCTATACTTTCATCATAAGACATTACCACAATTAAATCAATGTAAAGTTATTTTTATTAGTAGAATAAACAAATATGTTAATCACTTCCACGAAAGAAAATAGTTTTGAAAAATCATTCATAATATGAAATTCTGTTCATCACAGGTCCTGTATAATCATGTTGCACATCTAAAGACCCTGATATAGGTGTCTCCTGAGAGACTCTGCCAGAGTCTGACAAGTACAGAGGTGGGTGCTCGCAGGCAACTATTGGACGGAGCACAGGGTCCCATTGGAAAAATTAGAGAAAGGACTGAAGAAGCTAAAGAAGTTTGTAACCCCATGGAGAGGGCAACAATATCAACCAAACAGACACTCCAGAACTCCCAGGGTCTGAACCACCAACCAAGGAGTACACATGGAGGGACCCATGGCTCCAGCCACATATTTATCAGAGAGGATGGCCTTGTTGGACATCAATGGGAGGAGAGGCCCTTGGTCCTGTGAATGCTTAATGCTCCAGTGTAGGGAAATGAGAGGGTAGGAAGGCAGGAGTGGCTGGGTGAGTTGGGGAAACACCCTCATAAAAGTAGGGAGAGGGGAAGGGGATACAGGGGTTCTGGGGGGGAAATGGGAAGGGAGATAACATTTGAAATGTAAATAACGAAAATTTAAAATTAAAAAAAAAGAAACTTGGCAAACTATAAAAATGTATTTTATTACATTTAGGTTAATATTTTTAATATACACATAAATGTTTGTGTGTGTATGTGTGTGTGTGTGTGTGTGTGTGTGTGTGTGTGTTGTGTATGCAAAATGAGAAGCCGTGGAAAAGTTAATGTTTCATCTTTCTTTTCTAATGATTTTATTTTTACTTACTAAATTTCCATGATGTTGCCACCAGTATTTACCCTGTAGGAACTCTCTGTCTCCTTCATAGAGCTCCTTTATATCCAATAGACCAGCTTTTCTCATTGCTGTCACCAAATGTTTGAAAGAAGTAACATATACAAAGAGTGGTTTGTATTAAACCATTTTGAAGGTGCGGTCCCATCACAGCAATCAGGTCTGCAAGTGGGACCTTTCTCCTTTTTTGAGGACCAGTTTATGGAATGGTTTTTACATTCAAGGTAAATCCCTCTATCTCAATTAATATATTTCAGAATCTCACTGAAGGACTTGATCAGAATTACATGTTCTAAGTGACTCTAGATTCCATGAAGTTGGCAATCAATATCAACCATTCCAGCCACATTCACGTTTTTCCAGAATAGTGATTCATGAGGCTATCATTGTTGAAAATTTTCTGTGTTAGGGAAATCATAGGAGCACAGCTAAATGTCATATCAACATTTTTTTACTTAATATATATATATATATGTTATATATATATTAAGTAATATATATATTATATAAAATTATACAAAATATAATATATATTTTGTATAATTTTTCCTTAAATACTCTAAACATCAATTCTTAAGTTTAAGGTCAGATTCACTACCTGACTATCTCTTTCATTTTAAATTTTCTTTAGGGTAATCAGAGAAGATACTAAAGCACAGAAGGCATAGTCTGCTGGGTCTTAACATTTTCTCTAACTATTCCATTTACTTATAATAATTAATAACTAACTTGTTCATTTAAAAGTATTTAGAAAAGAATTTAAAATTTCAAGATTTTTGATAGCATAGTATATTTCTTATATATTCTGTATTCATTGTTTCTTTATATATATATGTATATATATCTGTATATATATATTTTTTCTATATTCTTTGTTTACATTCCAAATGATTTCCCCTTTCCCAGATTCCCCCTCCCCATATGCCCCATAAACATTCTTCTCTCCATCCATTCTCCAATCACATCCCTCCTTTTTCTCTGTCTTTATATTCCTCTCCAATGCTAGATCAATCATTTTCAGGATCAGGACCCTCTCCATACTTCTTCACGGGAGTCATTTGTTATGCGATTTGTGCCTTGGGTATTCAGAGCTTCTGGGCTAATTAATATCCACTTATCAGAGATTGCATTCCATGTGTATTCTTTTGTGATTGGGTTACCTCACTTAGGATGATATTTTCCAGATCAAACCATTTGCCTAAAAAATTTGTGAATTCATTGTTTCTAATTGCTGAGTAGTATTCCATTGTGTAAATATACCATATTTTCTGTATCCATTCTTACTTTGAGGGACATCTGGGTTCTTTCCAGCTTCTGGCTATTATAAATAAGGCTGCTATGAACATAATGGAGCATGTGTCTTTATTGCATGCCAGGGAATCTTTGGGTATATGCCCAGGAGAGGTATAGCAGGGTCCTCCAGAAGTGTCATGTCCAGTTTTCTGAGGAACTGCCAGACTGATTTTCAAAGTGGTTGTACCATCTTACAGCCCCACCAGCAGTGGCGGAGTGTTCCTCTTTCTCCACATCCTTGCCAACACCTGCTGTCTCCTGAGTTTTTGACCTTAGCCATTCTGTCTGGTGTAAGGTAAATCTCAGGGTTGTTTTGATCTGCATTTCCCTAATGACTAATGATGTAGAGCACTTCTTTTTTTTAATATTTTTATTTTCTATATTCTTTGTTTACATTCCAAATGATTTCCCATTTCATGGATCCTGCCTCCCCATATATCCCATAAGCCTTCTTCTCTCCATCCCTTGTGTAGAGCACTTATTAAGGTGCCTCTCGGCCATCCGAATTTCTTCAGGAGAAAATTCTTTGTTTAGATCTGTACCCCTTTTTTAAATAGGGTTATTTGGTTACCTGGGGTCTAACTTCTTGAGTTCTTTGTATATGTTGGATATTAGGACTCTATCAGGTGTAGGGTTGGTGAATATCCTTTCCCAATTTGATGGTTGCCATTTTGTCCGTTTAACAATGTCCTTTGCCTTACAGAAACTTTGTAATTTTATGAGGTCCCATTTGTCAATTCTTGATCTTCGAGCATAAGCTATTGGTGTTCTGTTCAGGAACTTTTCCCCTGTGCCCATGTCCTCAAGGGTCTTGCCCCGTTTCTTTTCTATTAGTTTCAGTGTGTCTGGTTTTACATGGAGGTCCTTGATCCACTTGGAGTGAAGTTTAGTACATGGAGATAAGAATGGATCAATTCACATTCTTCTGCATGCTGACCTCCAATTGAACCAGCACCATTTGTTGAAAAGGCTATCTTTTTTCCACTGGATGTTTTCAGCTCCTTTGTCGAAGATCAAGTGACCATAGGGGTGTAGATTCATTTCTGGATCTTCAATTCTATTCCACTGATCCACTTGCCTGTCACTGTGCCAATACCATGCAGTTTTTAACACTATTGCTCTGTAGTATTGCTTGAAGTCAGGGATACTGAATCTCCCAGAAGTTCTTTTGTTGTTGAGAATAGTTTTAGCTATCCTGGGTTTTTTGTTATTCCAGATGAATTTGAGAATTGCTTTTTCTAACTCTGTGAAGAACTGAGTTGGGATTTTGATGGGGATTGCATTGAATCTGTAGATTGCTTTTAGCAAGATGGCCATTTTAACTATCTTAATCCTGCCAATCCACGAGCTTGGCAGATTTTTCCATTTTCTGAAGTCTTCTTCGATTTCCTTCTTCAGAGATCTGAAGTTCTTGTTGTATAGATCTTTCACTTGTTTGGTTAGAGTCACACCAAGATACTTTATATTGTTTGTGGCTGTTGTGAAGGGTGTCATTTGCCTAACTTCTTTCTCAGCCTGCTTATTCTTTGAGTATAGGAAGGCAACTGATTTGCTTGAATTGAATTTATAACAAGCCACTTTGCTGAAGTTGTTTATCAGCTGTAGGAGTTCTCTAGTGGAGGTTTCACTTAATTACACTATCATTTCATCTGCAAATAGTGATAATTTGACTTCTTCCTTTCCAATTTGTATCCCCTTGACCTCCTTATGTAGTCTAATTGCTCTAGCTAGAACTTCAAGTAACTATATTGAAAAGATATGGAGAGAGAGGACAGCCTTGTCTAGTCCTTGATTTTAGTGGGATTGTTTCAAGTTTCTCTCCGTTTAGTTTGATGTTGGCTACCAGTTTGCTGTATATTGCTTTAACGATGTTTGGATATGGGCCTTGAATTCCTGTTCTTTCCAAGACTTTTAGCATAAAAGGATGCTGAATTTTGTCAAATGCTTTTTCTGTATCTGATGAGATGATCATGTGTTTTTTTTTCCTTGAGTTTGTTTACGTAGTGGATAGCATTGATGGATTTCCTTATATTGAACCATCCCTGCATCCCTAGGATGAAGCCTGCTTGATCATGGTGGATGATCGTTTTGATGTGTTCTTGGATTTGGTTGGCAAAAATTTAATTGAGTATTTTTGCATCAATATTCAAAAAGGAAATTGGCCTGCAGTTCTCTTTCTATGTTGGATCTTTGTGTGGTTGTGGTATCAGCATAATTGTGACTTCATACAACGAGTTGGGTAGAGTTCCTTGTGTTTCTATTTTGTGGAATAGTTTGAAGAGTATTGGTGTTAGGTCTTCTATGAAGGTCTGATAGAATTCTGCACTGAAACCATCTGGTCCCGTGCTTTTTTTTGGTTGAGAGACTTTCTATGACCCTTTTTATTTCTTCAGGTGTTTTGGGACTGTTTAGTTGATCTATTTGATCCTGATTTAGTTTTGGTGTCAGATATCTGTCTAGGAAACTGTCCATTTCCTCCAGATTCTCCAGTTGTGTTGAGTATAGGCTTTTGTAGTAGGATCTAATGATTTTTTGAATTTCCTCAGGTTCTGTTGTTATGTTTCCCTTTTCATTTCTAAGTTTGTTAATCTGTATACTGTCTCTGTGCCCTTTGGTTAGTCTGGCTAAGGGTTTATATATCTTGTTAATTTTCTCAAAGAACCAGCTCCTGGTTTTGTTGATTCTTTGTATGGTTCTCTTTGTTTCTTCTTGATTGATTTCAGCCCTGGGTTTGATGATTTCCTGCCTTCTACTCCTTCTGAGTCAAATAGCTTCTTTTTGTTCCAGGGCTCTCAGGTGTGTCATTAAGCTGGTAGTGTATGCTCTCTCCATTTTCTTTTTTGGAGGCACTCAGGTCTATGAGTTTTCCTCTTAGCACTGCTTTCATTGTGTCACATAGATTTGGGTATGTTGTGTCTTCATTTTTATTAAATTCTAAAAAGCCTTTAATTTCTTTCTTTATTTCTTCCTTGACCAAGGTATCATTGAGTAGAATATTGTTTAGTTTCCACGTTTATGTGGGTTTTCTGTTGTTTTTGTTGCTATTGAAGATCACTTTTACTCCATAGTGATCTGATAGAAGGCATGGGATTAGTTCGATCTCCTTATATTTGTTGAGTTCTTTCTTGTGGCCAATTATATAGTCGATTTTGGAGAAGGTACCATGAGGTGCTGAGAAAAATGTATATTCTTTTGCTTTAGGATAAAATGTTCTATATATATGTATCTGTTAAATCTAATTGGTCCAAAGCTTCAATTAGTTTCACAGTGTCCCTGTTCAGTTTCTGTTTTCCTGATTAGTCCATTGAGGAAAGTACAGTGTTGAAGTCACCCACAATCATTGTGTTAGGTGCAATGTGTGCTTTGAGCTTTAATAAAGTTTCTTTTACGAAAGAGGGTGCCCTTGCATTTGGAGCATAGATGTTCAGGATTGAGAGTTCTTCTTGTTGTATTTTTCCTTTGACCAGCAAGAAGTGTCCCTAAGAGTCTCTTTTGATGACTTTGGGTTGAAAATCAATTTTATCTGATATTAGAATGGCTACTCCAGTTTGTTTCCTGAGACCATTTGCTTGTAAAATTGTCTTCCATCCATTTACTCTAAGGTAGTGTTTGTCTTTGACACTGAGTTGTGTTTCCTGTATGCAGCAAAATGTAGGGTCCTGTTTATGTATCCAGTCGGTTAGTCTATGTCATTTTGTTGGGGCATTGAGCCCATTGATGTTAAGAGATATTAATGAGTAGTGATTATTACTTCCTGTCAGTTTTGATGTTATTTTTTAAATTTGATTGGTTATCTTCTTTTGGGTTTGTTGAAAGAAGGTTACTATCTTGCTTTTTCCAGGGTGAAGTTTCCCTCCTTGTATTGGTGTTTTCCTCCTATTATCCTTTGTAGGGCTGGGTTTGTGGATAGATGTTGGGTAAACTTGGTTTTGTCATGGAATATCTTAGTTTCTCCATCTATGGTGATTGAGAGTTTTGCTGGGTATAGTAGTTTTGGCTGGCATTTGTGTTCTCTTAGAGTCTGCATGAGATCAGCCCAGGATCTTCTAGCTTTCATAGTCTCAGGTGAGAAGTCTGGTGTGATTCTGATACGTCTTCCTTTTTATGTTACTTGGCCTTTTTCTCTTACTGCCTTTAATATTCTTTCTTTGTTTAGTACATTTGGGGTTTTGATTATTATGTGACAGGAAGTATTTCTGTTCTGGTCCAGTCTGTTTGGAGTTCTGTAAGCTTCTTGTATATTCATGGGCATCTCTCTCTTTAGGTTAGGGAAGTTTTCTTCCATAATTTTGTTGAAGATATTTGCTGGCCCTTTAAGTTGTAAATCTTCCCTCTCATCTATGCCTATAATCCTTAGGTTTGGTCTTCTCATTGTGTCCTGGATTTCCTGGATGTTTTGGGTTACAAGCTTTTTGCATTTTGCATTTTCTTTAACTATTGAGTCCATGGTTTCAATGGTATCTTCAGCATCTGAGATTCTTTCTTCTATCTCTTGTATTCTGTTGTTGATATTTGCATCTATGTCCCCTGATTTCTTCCCAAGGTTTTCTATCTCCAAAGTTGTCTCCCTTTGAGTTTTCTTAGTTGTTTCTGCTTCTGATTTTAGATCCTGGATGGTTTTGCTTAGCTCCTTCACTTTCTTGTTTGTGTTGTCCTATAATTATTTAAGAGATTTTTGTGTTTCCTCTTTCATGACCTCAGCCTGTTGACCAAAGTTCTCCTGTAGTTCTTTAAGTGATTTTTGTGTTTCCTCCCTATTGGCTTTTGTATTCTCCTGAATTTCTTTCAATGATTTTTGTGTTTCCCTTGTAAGGGCTTCTAACTTTTGATCCATTTTCTCCTGAATTTCTGTAAGTATGCCCTTCATGTGTTCCTGTACCAGCATCATGACCAGTGATTTTAAATCCAAATCTTGTTTTTCTGGTGTGATGGGGTATCCAAGACATGCTGTTAAAGGAGAATTGGGTTCAGATGCTGCCATATTGCCTTGATTTCTGTTAGTGATGTTCCTGCGTTTGCCTTTTGCCATCTTGTTCTCACTGGTCTTAGTTGGTCTTGTTGTCAATGATGGACTCACCAGTGCAAGCTGCCTCTTCCCAACTGGCCTCTGGTACACAGCTGACCTCATGCACTGCCTGGAGACAGTGTACTGTGGCCCAGTCTGTTCAGATCCAGGAGCAGGCACCTGAAGGCTCCCCCCCCCCCCCCCCCCCCCGGCCTGCTGGACTCAACAGAGCACACTGACTCCTCCCAGCCGGCCTCCAGGTGCCCCTCTGGCCACTTGCAGGTCCTGAAGATGTGGTGTTGCAGCCCAGGCTGTTCTGGATCCTGAAGCGGAGATCTGAAGGCTCCTGCCAGAGGCCTCAGGACTGGAACCTAAGCTTTGTGGGGCAGGACTCACTGGAGTAAGCTGTGTCCTCCCAATCTGCCTCTGGGTGCACACCAGGCTCTTGTACTTCCTGGAAACTGAGTGCTGTGGCCCAGGCTGTTCATATCCCAAAGCAGACACCTGAAGGCTCTCACCTTGGGCCTGCTGGACTCACCAGAGCACACTGACTCCTCCCAGCTGGCCTCCAGGTGTCCCTCTGGCTTCTTGCAGGTCCTGGAGATGTGGTGTTGTAGCCCAGGCTGTTCTGGATCCCGAAGCAGAGATCTGAAGGCTCCCTCCAGAGGCCTCAGGACTGGAACCTAAGCTCTGTGGGGCAGGACCCACCAGAGCAAGCTGTGTCCTCCCTCAATGTTTCTTAATGAGCCTTTTGAATAGTATAGTGGAAAACTCTTCCTTAAGCATTATCATTAACAAAAGTCTGCAATTTACCCAGAAATCATTAGCTGGTACTTCTTTTTTCTATCTCAGAAAACCACATTTTATTCATTTGGTATTTCTCCTTTAGCTCTTCTTTGACTTGGAAGTTTACTGAAATCTACTCTATTTATTATCCTATATTTTGATACCTGCTCCAATCGAAGGGAACTTACCACATATTGTATATAAATTTGGGTAGCTCTAGGTTTTGGTAAGATTAGTGTAAAGCAATCTACTTTTGTGTGAGAGTATAGAGGCGAAGTAAAGATCATTTTTTTTCTATCTTTTTATTCATTTTTCTTATTTACATTTTCTTCCTAAGCTTTTTAAAAAAATTTTTTTAACATCCTAACTTGATTTATTGACATTACATGGTAAAGGTCTTATTTAATTCCATTATTTATCTTCCACTTATTTAAATATACACATTTAAATTATCTTCATATAGTGAAAATAAATGGAACAAACAGATATTAAATAATAAAATGGATAATTTGATCTCAGTGACTAGAAGATGGCTCAGCAAGTAACTCTTTCAGAGGACTAGAATTCAGTTTTCTGCACCCATACAGGATGGTACATGACTGCCTATAACTTCAATTCAAAGAATTTGAAACTGTCTTATAATACTTGCTTGTGTTATTGAATAGACACAGACTCACACATACCCATAAATAATATAGATTTTAACAGTTCCTAAGGTTTGATCCTAACATTATTAATTACACAAATAAAAAACAAACAAGTCATTTAAAAGTATTTGAAGATATAAAATACACAATAGAAATGTCAGTCCTATCCATGAATATATGCATGTGAATGTTGAAAATAAAACTGCAGTACTGTGTATAATAACAGAAATATGCAAACTGTCCAATAAGTGTATGAGTTTAATGTAAATATATGTTACTGTATAATGCTTTTATGCTTTAAGCTGCCTTCGACTGATAACATTGTATTTCTTTGATATATGTTTGGAAATACATGGAATAGTTAGAGGGAACGTTAAGACTCAGCAGACTATGCCTTCTGTGCTTTAGTATCTTCTCTGATTACCCTAAAGAAAATCTGAAATGAAAGAGATTTCTGACCTTAATCTTAAGAATTGATGTTTAGAGTTTTTAAGGAAAAAATTATACAAAACAGTAAAAAGAACTACAAAAAGTCGATTTCTAGTTTACTGAATGTGAAATATTTTGCTGAATGGAAATCTGTTTGTCCTCCTTGATGTAACAGAAGCAAATAGAGGACGACCTTTCCCCATCCAGGCCTCATTTGCAAGGACTCTAAACACAGCTGCACGCTGCAGAAGGGGATTTTGCTTCTTCTACTGCACATTCTGCTAATAATTACAGCTTTAATATCTAAGAAAATATGAGAGGGAAAATTTCACTCTGAAAATCAGCTATTTAAATACCATTCCAACAGTATGACTATATGGATAATGCTCTAAGTAGTACATTTTCTACTGTGGGATAATCAAATGCAAAAAATATGTTTGTACGAATAACCTAAACTCTTCCTTCAAAGCATTTAACTCCCATCTGAAACCCAGACCTAATTCTCAAGCCTACATTCAATAGATAGGACTTTATATGATGCTGCTAGTTTCCTGAAGATAGTTCTGATGACTTTGATGCTTGCAAATACTATGCATATCATTCCTGGATGACTCATGGTGATGGGGAGCAGAGTTCATTCACCAAGGTCTTCAAGTGCTAATTTAAATGGTTATAATCAAAAAGTGGTTAGTGGTCTGATGTTGCACATATTTGATGACAAATTGGGATCCATCATGTATAATGGATACTTTACTGAGAAATGATATTTATAGACAAGTATCCCAGAGCTAAAAGTTATAACCATGCATCTAACTTCTAAGGTAGCTAATCTGTAGTCATAGGCTAGGTTAAATTCATATGACATTTAGATGTCAGACAGCTTTTACTGCAAAACAACCATAAAATTTAGGACTGTACAAAAAATAAATCATGTTGTCTTTTAAAATTCCTTATCACAGCTCACTCAGGTTTATATAAGTGTGGAACGTGTCAGCTGCTCAGAGGCATAAACTAAAGCCAAGTATGACTGGGTTGGGCACTAAGTGCACTCCTGTCTCCCTGAATGGAAAATAAGTCCTATATAAGGCTTTAATGAGTCTTCTATTCGGAGACTTGCTAACACTGCACAGCGAAGCCTAGTAAGTATCCAAGTGTCAGGGAGTATGTGATTCCCATAGACCAGTGCAATGAGTGAGGCCATATGATTAAGTTGATGATACAGATGGAGCAAACAAGAAGAAAGTGGAGCCTCCTGAGTTCTCAGCTTTTCTGGAGCAGCTGGGTGACTTGCTGCTGTGGTTGTTCCTGGGTTTGGGGGTTCCTGATATTTTATATTTGTGTTTTCATCAGTAGGTCTATAAGGGTGGTGTACATTTCAGTCACTAGGCCTTATATTAAACCTAAACTGAATTACTGGTCTGCATTGATCTAAGGCTTCTAGCTTCTGAGACTAAGTTATTTTAGTGCTCCAAATAGCAGAGGGCCATTATTAAGATATTCAATTCCTGTTCATGTAAACAAATCTACTGAATCATAGAAATATAGGCAGATGGATAGATAGTCATAGATATGAAAATAAATACAAAAGGACCTATAGATATGTATAGTGAACATCTTGCTTCATTCTTCTGGAGAACTTCAGCTGATATGTTGGTCCCAGTTCTGTTTGTTACATGTAGTCCTTTAGTAATTTCTCTATTATCTGAGGGGGTTATTCACGATTCTACACTCTTTACTGGTAATCTCCTTAAAATCAATACAAATATGCCTTTTCTCAGTCATATGAATAAGTGTCATTAGTAATAAAGTCAGCTTCTATTATGGAAAACTGCTGGCATTTAGCAAATTGTGATGTGACAACTTCAAGAGCTTTTGGTGCACTGCTTTCCAGGCAATTCTTATGCTGCAAATAAGAATAGTGTCATAATCTGTACAGTTATCCCCCAGATGAATGAAAACATGTTTGAATCTTATGAACTTCACTGGGCTATGTATTACCTCTTTTGAGATTTTTTTCAAATGATTGATCTAGAAACAATTACTTTGCACATTTCAATTAAAATTCAGGTAATGAAGTCAATGTTCCAAAAAGGAAAGTTCCTAGACTTGTTGTCCTGATGCTGTATAATAAAAATAAGGGTGTGGAGGAGGAGGAGATGGCTCAAAGAGCCAGGACATTTATTGTGCTTGCAGAGGATCAGATGATTGACATGGTGTCTTACAATCATCCACCATGCTAGTTTCATGATGTCCTTGGCCTCTGTGGATATAAGGCATGTAAATGATACGTGTCTATAGATAATAAGATACTTTTATTTTTATATAAATACAAAGAATACATATAAATAATAAGATATAAAACAGTAGCCTGTGTGAGAGCATTTGCTTTTACACATTTCACAGATGAGCAGAGGGGCATGCTACTTTTGCATTAAATTCACTTAAGGATCCAACAATATTATATTGCAATTTTCTTGCTTAGTACACTCAGAATTAAAATGAATCCTCTGCTCTTTAAATATTTATTTTATTACTATATTCTCTAAGTTGAAGATTCATACATAATGGAGTCTGTCTTTTTTGAATAGTTCAGTGTGATTCTTTGAAGGAAATGAAAAAAGTTAATTTTTGTTGGATAAAATAGTTTTATGTAAAACTATTTAAATATAGTATTGATTAATTTAATTTGAAACTAAAATGTTTTATTAAGAAATGAGAAAATTTCAAAATTGAATATTAGTACTTCCATTCATTTGAGAAATTTAGTATATTTCATTGCCATTAAAAATATTTAATATTTTAGTATTACTAAAAATTATTTAACACAATATGAAAAAGTAAATTATTTGATGTCAAGAAGAAATAGTAATAGTTCTTCTGGTATTTTTTTTCTTTAGTAACTATAGCTTCATGCACATCATATTTTTTAATCAATTTCTTCCTTTTATCCCCATTGATTTCCTAAAATGTTCTTTTAGTTATGGGTGACTTTCATATTAACAACAGTTAAAGCTTTTAAAGCTTAATTTTTCCATATTTGGTTCATTTACTCATTACTGGTTGTATTTTTAAATAAGTATATATATATATAGGAATATATGTAAAGGCAGAGAAATAATTGGAATTTTTATAAAATTGAATATAAATAATTAGAAATATTGGTCCTTAATGGTTTGCACATATCTACAACCATAATTTTAGTCTTCCTAAACTGTGAAGTATAAAAGTATAATATATAGCCACCATGGAAATCACTGTGGATATTTTTTAAACTAATAATAGAATAATCACATACTCCACTTCTACTCCCAGTCATGTGCCTAAAACATTTTGCATTTTACTGTGGAGATACTCGTACATCCCTGCTTTTTTTTTTTAACCTACTATACAGCTTGGGATTTGTTGTTGCTGCCATTTTTGTTGTTCTTGTTTTCTTTTAATTAAATTTTTATTTTTCTTACATAATATATCCTGCTTACAGTTTCCTCTCCCTGTACTCCTATTTCCTAACAACTTTCCATCCCATCAGACACGCCCCTCTTTCTGTCTCTTTTTAGAAAAGAATCAGGCTTCTATAGACTTCTAAACAAGAATAATAATAATATATAGCAATAAAATATATTAAGATAAAACAAAAAATTATCTGTAGTTGGACAAGACAAGCAGAAAATAAAAGTGCTCAGGAGAAGGCACAAAATCATAGACCCATTCATTAACACACTTGGGAATCCCTTAAGACACAGAGCTCACATGCAAAGGGCATATACCAATCTGCATCTGGTTCTTGGCACACACGTCATGTTCTCCATTTGTTTATTAATATAAAAACCTGACAAATTTTTGACTCCTAGAAAGTTCTTTTGCCAAGACCATTTTTCCTTAATGTTCTGGAGTCATATTTAAATAAAAGCACACTGAAAGTTTGAGTAAAAAATGAGAAGGTGTTTTTATTTGGTATTTCACACAAGTAAATTATTTGATGTTAAGAAGAAATAGTAGTAGTTCTTCTGGTATTTTTTCTTAGTACGATAATGTAAATATAAAGTAAGCTGTATGGACCTTAGTGCTGACTTAAAAAGAGACAATCAAACATGGATCAAATAGTAACTTGCCTTGTGAATTGTGATGCTATTTGTCTATTGTATATGGATTTTTCTTCTCACTAGAAATGTGTGTTAAAATATAAACAGGATTTTAATAGAACTCTTGTGTAAATTTTCTTCTGGTGTCGTCCTATCAATGTGGAACCTGCAATGTGTTGCAATGTGTATTGGAACAAAGCATTTGTTCCAATAATGGCCTAACACATGTTGCTTTTGAGGATTTGAACCATCATATGTTGATCAAATACGTGATGGTTTGAAAGGAGTTTGCAAGATTATTCCTCCCTTTACCCTGTTTAGAAATTTATAGAAAAGTTTCTGCTTAGCAAAACACATTGCCTTTCAGCTCCTCTCAAGCAGAAGGGTCTAAATCATTTAAAACATTGCCATCTTTGGATCTTTACTTTTCCTATAGCCAAGCAGGGAAAACCAACTTTGTTACGCATGAATAAGAAGTTTGCAAAGCCCTTCCTAAGAGTCACTCTCTTTGGTTCTACACATGGCTTCCTTATTTATTCTTAGACTAATGGGTAAAAATGGGGGCTAGAAAAGGGGAAATCATTTGAAATGTAAATAAAAAATATATCGAATAAAAAAAATGTTAGCTATTAGGGCAACCCTGAAATCTCATCAGAGAAGCTTCTTTGTGCCATAGAGGGTGGGGAATGTAGAAACTCGCTGCTGCTCAAAGAACAGAATATCAGTGTAAATTTAAGCCATGAGTGGGGCATCTATATTTCACCCATTGTTTAGGGTTCAGTGACCATTAAGGAAGCCTTAGATCCCTGAGGCTTAAGGATGAGGGTGGAGGGTAGGGAAATGTTTTCTGGACTTAACAGAACTTGGAGACACTCCTGTACTCATAGAGGCTGTGATTACAAAGTGAAGTCTGGACAAGATCAAACTAAATGCTAGATGAGAGGCTGTTAACAGTTAATAGCTTGTTTGTAGGGTGGGCAGTCAGTTGTCTTTATGGGTGAGGTTTCTTGGGAAGTTGACCACATACCAATGGCCCCCCATACCCATAAGCAGATGGGAAATACAAACTGGTGTCAACAACACAAATATGTGACTAAGCGAGAGGAAGACTGCAAAGAAATTAAAGGGAACATTTGGAGGTCTTAATATGATCAAACACATCATATTCAAGTTTGAAATTCTCAAAAAATAATAAATACATTATATTTTAAAGTAAAATAAAAGTCTTTTGAAAAAGAATTTTAAAAAACTTTAAGATGGAAAGTCAAAAACAGTTCATTTTTATTTTTATTTTGAGACAAGGATTCTTTGTATAGCCATGGCTGTCCTGGAACTCACTTCTGTAGACCAGGTTGGCCTCGATCTCAGAAATCCACTTGCCTCTATGTCCCAAGTGCTAGAACTAAAGGTGTGTGTCACCACTGCCCGGGAAAACTCCAGAATTATTCCTCTCCTGGTCCACCTTCCAAATGTTCCACATCTCATACCTCGTCCCTGGCCCCCTGTCTCCACCAGGATGTTCCCACTCCCCTATCCTCCGCACCAGAGCTCTATACTCCCTGGGGCCTCCAGTCTTTTGAGGGCTAGGTGCATCATCTCTCACTAAACCCAGACCTGGCAGTTCTCTGCTGCATATGTGTTGGGGGATTCTTAAAAGTATTTTCCACAGGACTAATCTCTACCACTTCTCAGATATGTGCTTCTTGTGCTTTTTCTGTTTGTTTTTTAATTGTTTCTTTGTTTTCTAAAGAAAGAGATTTGGGAGAAATGGGAGGAAGGGAAACGGCAGTCAGAATATATTTTATGAACGTATTTTCAATTAAAAATAAAGAGAAAGAGGAAACAAAGTTATCAGAGAAAAACAAAAACTTTTTTGAGTTCAAAATAAACTCCTGAAATACTCAAACATTCCCTCTGAGTGTTAATATCAGATCTGCCAATATAACCTTATGCCTTTCCAAACGATTGGAAAAGTTCTGCAAAATTTCACTATATTTTTGAATGAAGAGATTAAAACTATTGCCAAGAGCAAATGATGAAAATTAACTTTTTTTTCTTATTTAGCATTGGACAGACTGGTTTAAGCAATATTATCATTGGCAACATTTTCAAGCCATTTCAATATTCTTTTTTTAATTTCAGCCTCAATACATGATACCCATCGCTACATCCACATGCAATTATCCTTTTCTCATAAAGTATGTAATTACACTTCAGTGACTGTAATGTACAAGCTTTTCCCTTAAGAGTGAGCTTTTTTAAACAAAGTAAAAAAAAATTACAGAGAATGCATCCAACACTAGCTGTCCCATTTTATAAGCCAAGGTTGGAATAATTACATCTGTCCTCAGAAAAGATGGCAAATTTAGCTTCAAAAGTACAAAGACTTTTGCTCTATATTTTTCAATATACCTTTAAAAGTCATGAGTATATACTATCATTGAAAGCTCAAAACAAAGAAATACATTTGGTAATGATAGCCAGTAATTACTCCTTGTTAAAGTTTTTTTCATATAAAACACAATGAATTTACATTTCAGCTTGCGTTTCTTATGTTCATAATGTGCTTTATGAATTATAAATTTTGATTTTATGATATTTGAGATACAGCTGAGATGGTTATGTTCTTTGTCATTATAAAGGCCTTAATGTTTTATTGTTTACACTGTTAGTTCTAACTTTATACCTTGTCAAAAGAACTTAGACCTAGATTTTTTCCTTCAAGGTCTGTTGTTTGATGTGATTCACATGTTCAGGTACCCTCCAGTTTTACTTGATAATTTAAAAATGTATCACATGTAAAAGCACAGCACATAAATGATATATAGTACTTAGAAACTAATTTTAAATAAAATTTAAAAGTCTATTGACTTACTATTAAAACCCCAAAGCACGACACATTTTGTTTGCCAATTATTGACAACAGGTTGAGCACCACCAATCAGTCTTGATTGTCTTATTCATGGGTTTTAGAGACATCGAGAGAATAGTAACACACACACACACACACCCTCCTGTGTCTACCAAGACATATCCAGGGACAACTTATTTAAAGATAGCAGCCGACCTGGATTTTAGTATCAACACTCAATAGACCTCAGATTCAGATAGGATAAAGGTAGACAGAGCAAGAAGTCCAGATGTCTCTGAAAGCTGTGTTCTTTCAGGGCAAGTGCATTTATTGTTGCGACCATCACTGTGGCCATCACTGCAAAGTTTTGGCCTTTCGAAGTAGACTCATACTCCTGACCGTCTGTGAGAGTCTAGACTTTACTTCTGGGACTGAGACTACATTTCTGGTATCATTTGCACTGAGGCTTTGTGAACATTTTGGGATGTGTTTGTTTTCTACCACACTTGAGGATATACACTCCTGAGCTATCTAATCTACCATTATATATGCTAAATACTAAAACTAATTATGTAATTATATATACATTGTATTGTTTCTGTTTCTCTCGAAGATACTGTCTAAAACATTTAGTAACAGAATTTGTTTTAGAGAAACAGAATTGTTGAGATGGATTACTTAACTGGCTCCCTCCAACCCCCATTGGAGTTCATTCTGTAACTGGAATAGACCTAATGTTTTAAAAGACACTCCTAAAAATATAGAAGGAAGCCATACTATTTACATAGCTGGAAGTATTTAAAAAACTAGATAATACAGTCTGGAGGCCTCTGGCTGTAGCCCTCAGACCTCTCTGCTTCCGGATCCAGATTAGCCTGGGCAGCAACACCACATCTCCAGGTCCTGCAAGAGGCAAGAGGGGCTTCCGGGAGGCCAGCAGGGAGAAGTTGGTGTGCTCCAGTGAATCCAGCGGACCCCAGCAGGAGCCTTCAGGTGCCTGCTTTGGGATCTGAACAGCCTGGGCCACAGCACTCGGTCTCCAGGAAGTGCGAGAGACCTGGTGTGCACCCAGAGGCAGTCTGGGAGCTCACAGCACAACTTGCTCCTGTGACACAGAGCTTAGGCTCCAGTCCAGAGGCCTCTGGAAATAGCCATCAGACCTCTCCACTTCCGGATCCAGATCAGCCTGGGAGGCAACACCACATCTCCAGGTCCTACAAGAGGCAAGAAGGGCTTCCGGGCGACCAGCGGGGAGAAGTCTGTGTGCACCGGTGAATCCAGCAGGCCCCAGCGGGAGCCTTCAGGTGTCTGCTTCTGGATCTGAACAGCCTGGGCATCAGCACCCTGTCTCCAGGCAGTGCAGGAGGTAAGCTGTTCACTAGAGGCCACCTGGGAAGGGGCAGCTTGCACTGGTGAGTCCAGCATTGACAAGACCAACTAACACCAGTGAGAACTAGATGGCAAAAGGCAAATGCAGGAACGACACTAACAGAAATCAAGGCAATATGGCAACATCTGAACCCAATTCTCCTTTACCAGCATGTCCTGGATACCCCATCACACCAGTAAAACAAGATTTGGATTTAAAATCACTAGTCATGATGCTGGTACAGGAACACATGAAGGACATACTTAAAGAAATTCAGGAGAAAATGGATCAAAAGTTAGAAGCCCTTGCAAGGGAAACACAAAAATCATTGAAAGAAATCCAGGAGAATACAAAAGCAAATAATGAGGAAACAGAAAAAAACACTTAAAGAAATACAGGAGAACTTTGGTCAACAGGCTGAGGTCATGAAAGAGGAAACACAAAAATCTCTTAAAGAATTACCGGAAAGCACAAACAAGTAAGTGAATGAGCTAAGCAAAACCATCCAGGTTCTAAAATCTGAAGTAGAAACAACTAGGAAAACTCAAAGGGAGACAACTTTGGAGATAGAAAGCCTTGGGAAGAAATTAGGGGACATAGATGCAAATATCAACAACAGAATACAAGAAATAGAAGAAAGAATCTCAGATGCTGAAGATACCATAGAAACCATGGACTCAACAGTTAAAGAAAATGTAAAATGCAAAAAGCTTGTAACACAAAATATCCAGGAAATCCAGGACACAATGAGAAGACCAAACCTAAGGATTATAGGCATAGATGAGAGTGAAGATTTACAACTTAAAAGGCCAGCAAATATCTTCAATAAAATTATGGAAGAAAACTTCCCTAACCTAAAGAGAAAGATGCCCATGAATATACAAGAAGCCTACAGAACTCCAATAAGATTGGACCAAAACAGAAATACTTCCCGTCATATAATAATCAAAACACCAAATGTACTAAACAAAGAAAGAATATTAAAGGCAGTAAGAGAAAAAGGGCAAGTAACATATAAAGGAAGACCTATTAGAATCACAGCAGACTTTTCACCTGAGACTATGAAGGCTAGAAAATCCTGGGATGATCTCATGCAGACTCTAAGAGAACACAAATGCCAGCCAAAACTACTATATCCAGCAAAACTCTCATTCACCGTAGATAGAGAAACTAAGATATTCCATGACAAAACCAAGTTTACCCAATATCTATCCGCAAACCCAGCCCTACAAAGGATAATAGGAGGAAAACACCAATACAAGGAGGGAAACTTCACCCTGGAAAAAGCAAGATAGTAACCTTTCATCAAACCCAAAAGAAGTTAACCAATCAAATTTAAAAAATAATGTCAAAAATGACAGGAAGTAACAATCACTATTCCTTAATAACTCTTAACATCAATGGACTCAATGCCCCTATTAAAAAACATAGACTAACTGACTGGATACCTAAACAGGACCCTACATTTTGCTGCTTACAGGAAACACACCTAAGGGTCATAGACAAACACTACCTTAGAGTAAAAGGCTGGAAGACAATTTTACAAGCAAATGGTCTCAGGAAACAAGCTGGAGTAGCCATTTTAATATCAGATAAAATTGACTTTCAACCCAAAGTAATCAAAAGAGACTCTGAGGGACACTTCTTGCTGGTCAAAGGAAAAATACAACAAGAAGAACTCTCAATCCTGAACATCTATGCTCCAAATGCAAGGGCACCCTATTTCGTAAAAGAAACTTTATTGAAACTCAAAGCACACATTGCACCTAACACAATAATTGTGGGTGTCTTCAACACTGCACTTTCCTCAATGGACCGATCAGGAAAACAGAAACTAAACAGGGACACAATGAAACTAATTGAAGCTTTGGACCAATTAGATTTAACAGATATATATAGAACATTCTATCCTATAGCAAAAGAATATACCTTTTTCTCAGCACCTCATCGTACCTTCTCCAAAATCGACCATATAATTGGTCACAAGACAGACCTTAACAAATATAACAAGAGCGAACTAATCCCATGCCTCCTATCGGATCACTATGGAGAAAAGTGGTCTTCAATAGCAACAAAAACAACCGAAAATCCACATACACGTGGAACCTGAACAATATTCTACTCAATGATACCTTGGTCAAGGAAGAAATAAAGAAAGAAATTAAAGACTTTTTAGAACACAATGAAAATGAAGACACAACATACCCAAATCTATGGGACACAATGAAAGCAGTGCTAAGAGGAAATCTCATAGCCCTGAGTGCCTCCAAAAAGAAAATGGAGAGAGCATACATTACCAGCTTAATGACACACCTGAAAGCCCTGGAACAAAAAGGAGCTATTTCACCCAGGAGGAATAGAAGGCAGGAAATCATCAAACTCAGGGCCGAAATCAATCAAGTAGAAACAAAGAGAACCATACAAAGAATCAACAAAACCAGGAGCTGGTTCTTTGAGAAAATCAACAAGAGAGATAAACCCTTAGCCAGACTGACCAAAGGGCACAAAGAAAGTATCCAAATTAACAAACTTAGAAATGAAAAGGGAGATATAACAACAGAAAGTGAGGAAATTCTAAAAATCATCAGGTCCTAATACAAGAACCTGTACTCAACACAACTGGAGGATCTGGAGGAAATGGACAATTTCCTTGACAGATACCAAATACCAAAATTAAATCCGGACCAAATAGATCATCTAAACAGTCCCATAATGCCTAAAGAAATAGAAGGAGTCAAAGAAAGTCTTTCAACCAAAAAAAGCACAGGACCAGATGGTTTCAGTGCAGAATTCTATCAGACCTTCAAAGAAGAGTTAACACCAATACTCTTCAAACTATTCCACAAAATAGAAACAGCAGGAACACTACCCAATCCTTCTACGAAGTCACAATTACGCTGATACCAAAACCACACAAAGATCCAATAAAGAAAGAGAACTTCAGACCAATTTCCCTTATGAACATCGATGCAAAAATATTCAATAAAATTATTGCCAAAAAAAACCAAGAACACAGCAAAACGATCATCTACCATGATCAAGTAGGCTTTATCCCGGGAATGCAGGGTTGGTTTAATATATGGAAATCCATCAATGCAATCCACTACATAGACAAACTCAAAGAACAAAACCACATGGTCATTTCATTGGATGCTGAAAAAGCATTTGACAAAATTCAGCATCCTTTCATGCTTAAAGTCTTGGAGAGAACAGGAATTCAAGGCCCATACCTAAACATAGTAAAAGCAATATACAGCAAACCGGTAGCCAGCATCAAACTAAATGGAGAGAAACTTGAAGCAATCCCACTAAAATCAGGGACTAGACAGGGCTGCCCCCTTTCTCCTTATCTTTTCAATATTGTACTTGAGGTACTAGCTCGGGCAATTCGACAACATAAGGAGGTCAAAGGGATATAAATTGGAAAGGAAGACGTCAAACTATCATTATTTGCAGATGTCATGATAGTCTACCTAAGTGACCCAAAAAACTCCACTAGAGAACTCCTACAGCTGATAAACAACTTCAGCAAAGTGGCAGGTTATAAAATCAACTCAAGCAAATCAGTGGCCTTCCTATACTCAAAGGATAAGCAGGCTGAGAACGAAATTAGGGAAATGACCCCCTTCACAATAGCCACAAACAGTATAAAGTATCTTGGGGTGACTCTTACCAAACATGTGAAAGATCTGTATGACAAGAACTTCAAGACTCTGAAGAAGGAAATGGAAGAAGACCTCAAAAAATGGGAAAACCTCTCATGCTCATGGATCGGTAGAAGCAATATAGTTAAAATGGACATTTTGCCAAAAGCAATATACAGATTCAATGCAATACCCATCAAAATCCCAACTCAATTATTCACAGAGTTAGAAAGAGCAATTATCAAATTCATCTGGAATAACAAAAAACCCAGGATAGCTAAAACTATTCTCAGCAACAAAAGACATTCTGGGGGAATCATTATCCCTGACCTCAAGCAATACTACAGAACAATAGTGTTAAAAACTGCATGGTATTGGTACAGTGACAGGCAGGAGGATCAATGGAACAGGATTGAAGATCCAGAAATGAACCCACACACCTATGGCCACTTGATCCTCGACAAAGGGGCTGAAAACATCCAATGGAAAAAAGATAGACTTTTCTTTCTTTTTTTTTTTTTTTTACTTCCTTTGATTTTTTTTTATTCTATATAACTTCTTTACATTTCAAATGATTTCCCCTTTTCTAGCCCCCCACTCCCCGAAAGTCCCATAAGCCCCCTTCTCTTCCCCTGTCCTCCCTCCCACCCCTTCCAACTTCCCCGTTCTGGTTTTGCCGAATACTGTTTCACTGAGTCTTTCCAGAACCAGGGGCCACTCCTCCTTTCTTCTTGTATCTCATTTGATGTGTGGATTATGTTTTGGGTATTCCAGTTTTCTAGGTTAATAACTACTTATTAGTGAGTGCATACCATGATTCACCTTTTGAGTCTGGGTTACCTCACTTAGTATGATGTTCTCTAGCTCCATCCATTTGCCTAAGAATTTCATGAATTCATTGTTTCTAATGGCTGAATAGTACTCCATTGTGTAGATATACCACCTTTTTTGCATCCACTCTTCTGTTGAGGGATACCTGGGTTCTTTCCAGCATCTGGCAATTATAAATAGGGCTGCTATGAACATAGTAGAGCATGTATCCTTATTACATGGTGGGGAATCCTCTGGATATATGCCCAGGAGTGGTATAGCAGGATCTTCTGGAAGTGAGGTGCCCAGTTTTCAGAGGAATCGCCAGACTGATTTCCAGAGTGGTTGTACCAATTTGCAACCCCATCAGCAGCGGAGGAGTGTTCCTCTTTCTCCACACCCTCTCCAACACCTGCTGTCTCCTGAAGTTTTAATCTTAGCCATTCTGACTGGTGTAAGATGAAATCTTAGCGTTGTTTTGATTTGCATTTCCCTAATGACTAATGAAGTTGAGCATTTTTTAAGATGTTTCTCCGCCATCCGAAGTTCTTCAGGTGAGAATTCTTTGTTTAACTCTGTACCCCATTTTTTAATAGGGTTGTTCGGTTTTCTGGAGTCTAACTTCTTGAGTTCTTTATATATATTGGATATTAGCCCTCTATCTGATGTAGGATTGGTGAAGATCTTTTCCCAATTTGTTGGTTGCTGATCTGTCCTCTTGATGGTGTCCTTTGCCTTACAGAAACTCTGTAACCTTATGAGGTCCCATTTGTCAATTCTTGCTCTTAGAGCATATGCTATTGGTGTTCTGTTCATAAACTTTCTCCCTATACCGATGTCCTCAAGGGTCTTCCGCAGTTTCTTTTCTATTAGCTTCAGAGTGTCTGGCTTTATGTGGAGGTCCTTGATCCATTTGGATTTGAGCTTAGTACAAGGAGACAAGGATGGATCAATTCGCATTCTTCTGCATGCTGACCTCCAGTTGAACCAGCACCATTTGTTGAAAAGGCTATCTTTTTTCCATTGGATGTTTTCAGCCTCTTTGTCGAGGATCAAGTGGCCATAGGTGTGTGGGTTCATTTCTGGATCTTCAATCCTGTTCCATTGATCCTCCTGCCTGTCACTGTACCAATAACATGCAGTTTTGAACACTATAGTTCTGTAGTATTGCTTGAGGTCAGGGATACTGATTCCCCCAGATTTTCTTTTGTTGCTGAGAATAGTTTTAGCTATCCTGGGTTTTTTGTTGTTCCAGATGAATTTGATAATTGCTCTTTCTAACTCTGTGAAAAATTTAGTTGGGATTTTGATGGGTATTGCATTGAATCTGTATATTGCTTTTGGCAAAATGGCCATTTTAACTATATTGATTCTACCGATCCATGAGCATGGGAGGTTTTCCCATTTTTTGAGGTCTTCTTCCATTTCCTTCTTCAGAGTCTTGAAGTTCTTGTCATACAGATCTTTCACATGTTTGGTAAGAGTCACCCCAAGATACTTTATACAGTTTGTGGCTATTGTGAAGGGGGTCATTTCCCTAATTTCTTTCTCAGCCTGCTTATCCTTTGAGTATAGGAAGGCCACTGATTTGCTGGAGTTGATTTTATAACCTGCCACTTTGCTAAAGTTGTTTATCAGCTGTAGGAGCTCTCTAGTGGAGTTTTTTTGGGTCACTTAGGTAGACGATCATGTCGTCTGCAAATAATGATAGTTTGACTTCTTCCTTTCCAATTTGTATCCCTTTGACCTCCTTATGTTGTCGAATTGCCCGAGCTAGTACCTCAAGTACAATATTGAAAAGATAAGGAGAAAGGAGGCAGCCTTGTCTGGTCCCTGATTTCAGTGGGATTGCTTCAAGTTTCTCTCCATTTTGTTTGATGCTGGCTACCGGTTTGCTGTATATTGCTTTTACTATGTTTAGGTATGGGCCTTGAATTCCTGATCTCTCCAAGACTTTAAGCATGAAAGGATGCTGAATTTTGTCAAATACTTTTTCAGCATCCAATGAAATGACCATGTGGTTTTGTTCTTTAAGTTTGTTTATGTAGTGGATTGTATTGATAGATTTCCGTATATTGAACCAACCCTGCATTCCCCGGATAAAGCCTACTTGATCATGGTGGATGATCGTTTTGATGTGTTCTTGGATTCGGTTGGCAAGAATTTTATTGAGTATTTTTGCATCGATGTTCATAAGTGATATTGGTCTGAAGTTCTCTTTCTTTGTTGGATCTTTGTGTGGTTTTGGTATCAGCGTAATTGTGGCTTCGTAGAAGGAATTGGGTGGTGTTCCTTCTGTTTCTATTTTGTGGAATAGTTTGAAGAGTATTGGTGTTAACTCTTCTTTGAAGTTCTGGTAGAATTCTGCACTGAAACCATCTGGTCCTGTGCTTTTTTTGGTTGGAAGACTTTCTATGACTCCTTCTATTTCTTTAGGCTTTATGGGAGTGTTTAGATGGTCTAGTTGGTCCTGATTTAATTTTGGTATTTGGTATCTGTCAAGGAAATTGTCCATTTCCTCCAGATTCTCCAGTTGTGTTGAGTACAGGCTCTTGTAGTAGGATCTGATGATTTTTTGGATTTCCTCAGTTTCCGTTGTTATATCTCTCTTTTCATTGCTAAGTTTGTTAATTTGGATACTTTCTCTGTGCCCTTTGGTCAGTCTGGCTAAGGGTTTATCTAAAAGATAGCCTTTTCAAAAATGGTGCTGGATCAACTGGAGGTCAGTATGCAGAAGAATGCGAATTGATCCATCCTTGTCTCCTTGTACTAAGCTCAAATCCAAATGGATCAAGGACCTCCACATAAAGCCAGACACTCTGAAGCTAATAGAAAAGAAACTGGGGAAGACCCTTGAGGACATCGGTACAGGGAGAAAGTTTCTGAACAGAACACCAATAGCGATGCTCTAAGATCAAGAATTGACAAATGGGACCTCATAAAATTACAAAGTTTCTGTAAGGCAAAGGACACCATCAAGAGGAGAAATCGGCAACCAACAAATTGGGAAAAGATCTTCACCAATCCTACATCAGATAGAGGGCTAATATCCAATATATATAAAGAACTCAAGAAGTTAGACTCCAGAAAACCAAACAATCCTATTAAAAATGGGGTACAGAGTTAAACAAAGAATTCTCACCTGAAGAACTTTGGATGGCGGAGAAGCATCTTAAAAAATGCTCAACTTCATTAGTCATTAGGGAAATGCAAATCAAAACAACCCTGAGATTCCACCTTACACCAGTCAGAATGGCTAAGATTAAAACTTCAGGAGACAGCAGGTGTAGGAAAGGGTGTGGAGAAAGAGGAACACTCCTCCACTGCTGGTGGTGTTGCAAATTGGTACAACCACTCTGGAAATCAGTCTGGCGGTTCCTCTGAAAACTGGGCACCTCACTTCCAGAAGATCCTGCTATACCACTCCTGGGCATATACCCAGAGGATTCCCTACCTTGTAATAAGGATACATGCTCTACTATGTTCATAGCAGCCCTATTTATAATTGCCAGATGCTGGAAAGATCCCAGGTATCCCTCAACAGAAGAGTGGATGCAAAAAATGTGGTATATCTACACAATGGAGTACTATTCAGCCATTAGAAACAAGGAATTCATGAAATTCATAGGCAAATGGATGGAGCTAGAGAACATCATACTAAGTGAGGTAACCCTGACTCAAAAGGTGAATCATGGTATGCACTCACTAATAAGTGGATATTAACCTAGAAAATTGGAATACCCAAAACATAATCCACACATCAAATGAGGTACAAGAAGAAAGGAAGAGAGGCCCCTCTGTTCAGGAAAGACTCAGTGAAGCAGTATTCAGCAAAACCAGAACGGGGAAGTGGGAAAGAGTGGGTGGGAGGACAGGGGGAGATAAGCAGGCTTGCGGGACTTTTGGGGAGTGGGGGGCTACAAAAGGGGAAATCATTTGAAATGTAAATAAAAAATATATCAAATAAAAAAAACTTAAAAAAAAATTTAAAGGTATTTATTACTGATTTAGGTAAAAGGTGGTTAACACATATGAATAATATGTGTAATTATTATAATTGTAAATATTAAATAAATTAATAATTAATTAATAAATTATTATAATTGTAAATTTGGATAATACTGCATGTTATGACTAATCTTGGTCGTCAAATTGACAAGATTTTTCATCACCATACCTCTTGGTGTGTGTATGTGTGTATGCACGAAGATTTTCTAGAGTCAGGTAATTAAATTGTAAAGATCCACCCCAACTGTGGACAGCACCCCTCATCTTGCTGGAGCCCTGACTAAGCTAAATAGAGCAGGAACCTGGTCACCCTATTCTGACTGGGGACAGTGCTCCAGCAGTTTCTTCTCCCTGCTGCCCTGTGGCATGCTGGGAGGATTGTCCCTTTGAACTGCCCCAGACCTTGCCTGGGGTGGGTCTGTCAGGTGCTTTGTCACACCAAGGAGGCAAACAACCAGTGCATGGTTTTAGTATGATTAGAGAAATCTAAAGCAAAAACAATTGATGAACATTTGTTTTCATATAGGTGATAACATATCAAGGATTTTATGATGAAAATTTGGAGTGGGTTGGTCTGGAGAATATTCAGATTGTCGCTTCCATGTCAGCTGGAGGAAGGCTGGGGAGACATAAGCTGACCACCAGGTTTATGTCTATTGTCCGTCTTTGTGCCGTAGAGTATGTATCTTAGTAATACAGTTTTCTGTTTGTTTGTATTGTATTCAGGATACCTACCAAGAATATATCAAAGTTAGAAAGTAAAATGGTTAAGCTGTTATGTTTTTCCCAAACTTTGACACTGGTTTAGAGTGTGTTAGTCTTTTATACAAGGAGATAAATAAACCTCTGTATGTCTGTACCCCTAAATGTCAGAAGCAGGAGCCAACGTGGATCCTTAAGTCTATATTTAATTTTTAGTTAATGCATAACATAAATATACTGTGCCTGGTGATATAATGTTCTGACGTTATCTAATGCATAACGTTTAAGTCAATTTAAACAGACTTATTTATCACTATGATGAAAACATTTAAAGTTCCTTCTTTTTATAGTATTGGAGGTTAATTCTGGGGCCCCCTCATAGTTAAGCATTTTATTTCTGTCTGTTTTCACACCCTACACAATCTCCTCCTTTAACTTTGTGCAGTACATAGCATACAGTTGCTGCAATGCATAGCATACAGTTGCTGCACTGCATAGCATACGGTTGCTGCAATGCATAGCATACGGTTGCTGCAATGCATAGCATACGGTTGCTGCAATGCATAACATACGGTTGCTGCAATGCATAGCATACAGTTGCTGCAATGCATAGCATACAGTTGCTGCACTGCATAGCATACAGGCGCGGCCTCTGACTTTTTACCAGGCCTTCTTGCTTGCTCCTGTCCAGATGCAGCCTCGTCTCATCTCAGCCTTTCCATGACCTTCTTCCCTCCTTACTGAGCCCAGTTCCTCATAAGAACCACTCCACTCTCTACTTGTATGAACACAGTGGTTTGCTTAACATGATGATCACCATTCCTGTCCATAATTGTTTGAAATGCCTGGCTTTCATTATGTATATGATGAACCCTTATTTCCTTATGTCTGTGTGTCTTTCCTTTATTCCTCAGTTAATGCATGCTTAGGTTGTTTATACTGTGTGTGGGGTGTCATGAAGAGTGCTACCGTGACTGTGGGAGTGCAGATGGTTTGTGTTCCTTTAAACGTGTAAAAGTGGTACATTTTAATCATAAATCTGTTACATATCTCACAACACTAGAATTGTTAAAATGTATGCAGATTACTGGCAGGCGTTGAATCTGAGGAGAGGTGAGTTAAAGCTCATGACTTGGGAGAGTGTCCATCTGTTCATCCTTGTGATCATGGATGTGATGGGGACTCCTGAGCACCGTGTTCCTAGCACTGTCTGTTTGTGACCTTTCACCTTACTTCCTTACATTTGTGGGTTCCGTAACCATACTAACTACATGTATGTATGGCCATTGCTTTTACTGAGATGTTATTGGTGCCATGGAAGTAAAGTTGGCTTGAGAGAAAAAAAAAAACTACATAATGTAAATGCATTAGCATTTCTGACAGTGCTTGTGAACAACAAGGAATTTAATTTAAGTAGATATTATATTGTTGAGCATCATTGAAAAAAATGAAGGAGCATAATGACAGTACTTGGTTGATTGTGACATGTCTGATAAAAGTAATCCAGGAAAAGAAAGATATCGGTGGCCTCTTTTCCAGTTTTTTGTAGATATAATTGACATATAAGCCTCTAAGATTTTACTCTCTTGATGTTCGCTAAACCACAATGCAATTCTAAGGCTCTACTTTGAAGTGATGGAGTGAAAACAATGACTAACAGAGAGTGGACCTGTGACTATTTGAGATGTAGATATATGGAGTACCATGATGAACCTGGAATGATAAAAACACAAATTCCTTTTTAAAAACAGGTTTTGTATGTTTCTGTGTAGGTCCATGCATGCATGCATGCATGCATGCATGCGTACATATAGGTCACAAGAAAACTTCCTAGTTTTTTTCTTCTACTTTATCGTATAGTTTTTAAGGACAAAAATGTCAAGTTTTCATCTTGGCTGTAAGTATACTTATTGTTTGAGTCATCTCATAGACCTCTTAAACTTTGAATACTTATGAACGGCTGATGAATTAGCTATACTGTTTTACATTCTGTGATATAGTTTCATCTCTGTCTTTGGAAATAATGATGTCCTTTTCCTAAATTAATAAATAAGTTAAGTTTTAGAAAAACCCTAGAGGAAAGAAGCATTATGTGTACCATAAAGTAGTATATAAGTACTTAAGAACATGGATTTTCTATTTAGTTCAATCACAGATCTTGGAGTGTATATAAAATTGATTTTATAGGTATGAAACTGTGGAGGAAAGAACATAAGGTAGATCAAATTGAATTCCTTCCTGTACATTTTGATGAGTTCATTAAGCATACATTCAGGGATTAGTGATGCAACTCAGAGAGTTATACAAATTAGGATGACAATATTCATTTGATTAATTTCCAGAATTATGGATCACAAGGGAGCCTACTGTGATGAACTGGACATGTCTAATAATCTTTGTTTGTTCCTGAGAAAAGGATCTAAAGAACTGCTTTTATTTTTGCCATGAGAAATCTGATATTTTACAGTGGAAGTTTGTAGAAGACAATGCATCGCAATAGAAATACAGAGCAGAGAAAAGAAAGCTCTATATCCTCTCCTACATTTCGTGAAGAAATGATAAATTTTAGGTCAAAAGTTTTGAGGGTGGGTTGATGTCTTGTTATAGGGGTTCCTGTCTTGTTATAGGAGGTGACTTCAATAAGTTTCATATCCCCAATGCTGTGAGGTCACAGCTAAGAACTCCCCCACTGATTCTTGGTGTTTCCCTTGTCCCAGGTCTCTGTCTCCTCCTGGAGATTCTCCCCCACCTCCTCAACCTCCTCAGTTGCAGATTTCCATTTATTTTCCTGGCCATCTAGCCATCTCTCCTGTCCCTCTCCACACCTAATCCTAAACCTCCAATTCCCTTCCCTTGTCTTTGAGGTAACAAGTCTTGGGGACCCCAAATTAGCATTAGAATACAAGCAGCACTAGGCCAACACACTACAGCTATTTTAATAGTAACACTATGTTGATTCTACCATTCCATAAACATGGGAGATCTTTCCATCTTCTAAAATCTTCTATCATTTCTTTCTTCAGGGACTTGAAATTTTTATCATACAGATCTTTCACTTGATTGTTTAGAGTTACATCAATATATTTTTATTGTGGGGAACTGTCCTGAGCTATTTGGACTTATGCTTACTCATAGCCCTGAGGTGACAGCTGCTGAGAAAGAAGAACATTTAACAAAGAGTCATTCTCATAAGCTGTTGGTGCGAGAAGATTCTGAGAAAAAACAAGGAATGTTCCCGCCAGTATAAACAAAAGGTGTCACTTCCTGCCTTGGTCGCCAAGAATACCTCTGCCCTTCCCCTGTTGTGTAAAGGTCACTTCCTTCTCTGTAAGCCTTAAAACCCGTGTGCCTCCCTGACATTAAATGAGACCTCAACATCTGAACATTGCCTGGTCTCCTTCTTTCTCTCACCCCCTTTTTGACCTTCAGGTAGCACCTCATCGGAACCCTGAATAACTGGACCAGCTGGACGGGTCATTATATTATTTTAGTCTACTGTGACGGGTATCGTTTCTCTAATTTCTTTCTTCGGCCTTTATACTAGTTGTATAAAAGAGGGCTATTGATTTGAGTTAATTTTGTATCCAGCCACTTTGCTGAAAGGTGCATAAGCACCATCGGGTGAGCTGTAGTTCTCTGATAAAAGTTATAGGATCACTTATGTATACTGTTATATCATCTGCAAATAACAACACTTGGATTTCTTAATTTCCAATTTATATCCACTTGATCTCCTTTACTGGCCTTATTGTTGTGGCTAGAAATTCAAATACTATACAAAATATATAGAGAGATATTGTGTTTCTCTGCCATCCGAAGTTCTTCAGGTGAGAATTCTTTGTTTAACTCTGTACCCCATTTTTTAATAGGGTTGTTCGGTTTTCTGGAGTCTAACTTCTTGAGTTCTTTATATATATTGGATATTAGCCCTCTATCTGATGTAGGATTGGTGAAGATGTTTTCCCAATTTGTTGGTTGTCGATTTGTCCTCTTGATGGTGTCCTTTGCTGTACAGAAACTTTGTAATTTTATGAGGTCCCATTTGTCAATTCATGATCTTAGAGCATATGCTATTGGTTTTCTGTTCAGAAACTTTCTCCCCGTACTGATGTCCTCAAGGGTCTTCCCCAGTTTCTTTTCTATTAACTTTAGAGTGTCTGACTTTATGTGGAGGTCCTTGATCCATTTGGATTTGAGCTTAGTACAAGGAGACAAGGATGGATCAATTCGCATTCTTCTGCATGCTGACCTCCAGTTGAACCAGCACCATTTGTTGAAAAGGCTATCTTTTTTCCATTGGATGTTTTCAGCCCCTTTGTCGAGGATCAAGTGGCTATAGGTGTGTGGGTTCATTTCTGGATCTTCAATCCTGTTCCATTGATCTGCCTGCCGGTCACTGTACCAATACCATGCAGTTTTTAACACTATTGCTCTGTAGTATTGCTGGAGGTCAGGGATACTGATTCCCCCAGAATTTCTTTTGTTGCTGAGAATAGTTTTAGCTATCCTGGGTTTTTTGTTGTTCCAGATGAATTTGATAATTGCTCTTTCTAACTCTGTGAAGAATTGAGTTGGGATTTTGATGGGTATTGCATTGAATCTGTATATTGCTTTTGGCAAAATGGCCATTTTAACTATATTGATCCTGCATGCAACCTTGTCCTGTCCCTGATTTTAGTGGATTTCTTTAAGTGTCTTTCCATTTAGTTTGGTTTTAGCTATTGCCTTGCTGCATATTGTTTTGATTATGTGTAGGAATATGGTTTTGATCCTTGATCTCTCTAATACTTCTAACATGGAGAGGTGTTAGATTTTTGTCAAAGGTTTTATCAGCATCTAATGAGATGATCATGTGACTTTTTTCTTCAGATTTTTTACATGCTGGAGTAGGTTCATGCATTGTTGTATATTAAACCATCTTGGCTTCCTTGGAATAAAGCCTATATGATTATGGTGGATAATGTTCTTGATACATTCCTGGAATCCATTTGGGATTATTTTATCGATTATTTCTCCGTCAATGCTCATAAGTGAAATAAATCAGTCTGGAGTTGTCTTTCTTTATTGAGTAGTTGTATGGTTTAAGTGCCAGGGTAACAATATAGAATATATTTGGCACTATTCTTTCTGTTTATATTTTGTGGAATAATATGAGGAGTATTGGCATTAGCTCTTTGAAAGTCTGGTAAAATTTTTCTCTAATGCCATCTGATTCCAGTCATTTTTGTTTGTTTGTTTGTTTTGTTTTTTGTTGTTTTTTGATTTTGTTTTTGCTTCTACTTCTTTTCAGGTAACTGAGCTGTTGAAATACTTTATGTGATCTTGATTTAACTTTGGTAAGTATTGTTTGTCTAGACCATCATCCACTTCTTTAAGATTTCACAATTTTGTATAGTAAGGCTCTTAAGGTAAGATATAATGTTTCAGTTTCCTCAGTGTCTTTTATTATTTTTTATTTTGTGTATTTAGATACTGTCTCTGTCTTTGATTAGTTTGGCTAAGGATTTGTCTAGCTTGTTAATTTACTCAAAAAAGAATACCCAGCTCTTAAGTTCGTTAATTCTTCATATTGATTTATTTTCTTCTAAAAGATTGATTTTAACCCTGATTTTGATTATTCACTGCTTTCTACCCCTCTTGGTGTGCTTACTTCTCCTTTTGTAGAACTTTCAGGTGTACTTTCAAATCCTAGTATAAGAAATTTCTAAATTTTTTTTCTTTTTTCCTTTTTTCTTTTTTCATTTTTTAAAATTTTATTTTTTTAATTTGATTGGGTATTTTCTTATTTACATTTCAAATATTTTCCCCTTTCTAGGTATCCACTTTGGAAATCCAGTATCCCCTCTATGAGCCTCTATGAGGGTGCTCCCACACCTACCCACCTACTCCCATCTCCCTGCACTGGCATTCCCCTACACTGGGGCATTGAGCATCCTCAGACTCAAGGGCCTCTCCTCCACTGATGTCCAGCAAGACCATCCTTGAGCCAGCACCATGGGTTACTCCCTATGTATTCTTTCATTGGTTGTCGAATCTTCAGGAGTTATGGGAGTTCTGGCCTGCTGATACTATTGCTCCCTCCATAGGGCTGCAAACCCCCTCAGCCCCTACAGTCCCTTCTCCAACACCTGCATCAGGGACCCCTGAGCTCAGTCCAATGGTTGACTTCGAGTGTCTGCTTCTCAGGAGACAGGCATATCAGTCTTCCATCAGCAACCCTTCCTGGCATTCACAATAATGACAAGCAATGCATATTTTAGTTTTATTTTTTTCAATGTGTTTATTATTTTAATTTTTACAGTCTAGTCATTGTCCCACTCCAGGTCTGCTGTCTCACAGTTCCTCATCCTATTCCTCCTCCTTGCTGTCTTTAAGAGCATGTCCCCCTCTCCCCACTCCTCCAACCCCTGTTGCTGAGGCCAGGCTAGCCAACCCTCTGCTCTATGTGTGCCAAGGGCCTCTGGCCAGCTCCTGTGTGCTGCCTGCTTGGTAGCTCTGTGTCAGAGAGATCTCAGGGGCCCTGTTTATTTGAGACTGCTGGTCTTCCTATGGGGTTGTCCTCCTCAGCTTCTTCTATCCTTTCCCCAATTTAACCACAGAGGTCCCCAACTTCAGTCCAATGGTTGAATATAAGTATCTATCTCTGTCTCAAGTCTCCTTCTTGTTGGACCTTCCAAGGGGCAGTCATGCTAGGCTCCCTTCTATATGCATACAGTAGCATCAGTATCAGTCTCAGACCTTGGATCCTCCACTTGACATGCATCTCTAAGTTGGGCCAGTTACTGAACCACCTTTCCTTCACGCTCTTCTCCATTTTGGTCCCTGCAATTTTTTTTTTGGGGGGGGGGGGTGTTTGTTGTTGTTGTTGTTGTTTGTTTGTTTGTTTGTTTGTTTAGACAGGGACAATTTTCAGTCAGGGTTTTTGACTGTGGCATGGCAAGCCCATTCCTTCATGTTATGCCCTGTCTTTTTACTGGAGTTACACTCTACAATTGCCTTCTCCTCACTAATGAGCATTCCATCTAAGGTCCATTCCTTTGAGTCCTGAGAGTCTCTGAACTCCTAGGTCTCTGGTACTTTCTAGAGTGTCCTCCCACTTCCCACCCCTTGAGGTTGCATATTTCCCTTCATTCTGATGGCCCTCAGGGATTCTCTCCTGACAGCACTCCCCTCCCCACACACACACATGTTCCCCTTTGTCTTTCCTCTTCCCCTCTCTCATCCAGGTCCCTCTCTTCCTCTTATCCCTGTGATTGCTTTCTTCTCCCTCCCAAGTAGGATTGAGGCATCCTCATTTGGGCCTTTCTGCTTGTTAACCTTCTTTAGTTCTGTGGATTGTATCCTGGGTATTTTATACTTTTTTAGCTAATGTCCACTCATTAGTGAGTACATACCATGCATTTCTAAATTTCTTAATGGAGGAACATAATGCTATGAACTTCCCCTTTAGCATTGATTTCATTTTGTCCCATAAATTTGGGTTTGTGATGCCTTCATTTTTCATTGAATTCTAGAGATTCTTGAATTTCTTTCCTTATTTCATTCCTGACCCAGATATCATTTGGCCTTCCTCCATTTTCATGAAGTCCAGAGAGGATAGCTGCTTAGGGTACCTTGGTGTGTCCCAAAGAAATTCACAAGCAGGGAAAATGGGTAGGGCAATGGAAGCTCACCTCTTAACATTGTAGTTGAACAAATTTGTTTTATATCTTTCAATTTTGAATAAAATCCAACAATGATTATAACATTTTCTTCATCAGAAGCAATGCATTTTGTCAAGGAAATCAGAAACACAATAAGATAAAACTAAATCAAAAACAAAGCATAACCAAACCAACAATACAAATTTAAAAACATGTACTTTGTTTTCTATTGGCCAATGATTTTGGGGAATGGGGCCTGGGCTGAAGGGTGGATGAATGTGATTGAGGTGCAAAGTTTGTACTTAATTTTCTTATTTGGTTGAGAGAGAAGAGAGAGAGAGAGAGAGAGAGAGAGAGAGAGAGAGAGAGAGAGAGAGAGAGAGAGAGAATGAATGAATAAGAGGGAGAGGCACAGAGACAGATAGATTTAGAAAGATAGAAAGAGAATCAAAAAGAGCAGATGAAATTGGACACGTAGAAAGAAAAGTGGGAAGGATCTGGGTAGGAGGGGGGAAACATAAGCCAATCTATCAATAGAAAAGAAGGGAGGAAAACTGCAACTATAAAAGGCCCATGCATTAGTAACAGCTGTGAATCAAGTGTTCAAACATACAAGTCTCCAGAGGATATGTCATAAGAAAGCCATAATGGGAAACAGAATCTTTAATCATTTATTTACTTACATCCCAAATATTGACCCTCCTTCCTGGTCTGTCTCACAGAATTCTTCTCCCATCCCTAATCCCTTCTCCTCTGAGAGGGTGACCTCCCCAATATCCCTCTTCACTGAGGTATTCAATCTCTACAGGATTAGGCACAAACTTTCCCATTGAGGCCAGGCAAATCAATCATCTCTCACATATGCACCTGGGGCCTCAGACCAGTGCTTGTATATCTTTTGGTTGGTGCCTCAGACTCTGGGAGCTCCCAAAGGTCCAGCTTAGTTGATATTGTTGATCTTCTTATTAGTGTTGCCATCCCCTTCACTTCCTTCAATCCTTGGTAAGAAGATTTTTTAAAGTATGTTTGTGCTTGTGTTTTTGTTTTTAGTGGTGGTGGATATATAATTAATGAGTTAAAATATGGTACATAATCAATGCTCTTTTAATACTTGAATAAATGCCATATATTCCAACTAGTTGTAAAAATAAAACTATATATAATGTTCATGTTAGTTGTGACCTCTTCCAGCCCATTGTTCTCAGAGAATAGCAGCCAGCAACCTGACCATCAGTCCCCTGTAGAGCAAGCAGAACCAGTTTCCAGCCTTCAGGGGAGGGGCTTAGCCTGCCTTTTTAACTTTGGAGAGATGCATTAAAAGTTGAGACTTCAAGTCATGCCTGTTTCCATTTGTTTTCTCTTGCCACCCTGTTCTTTTTATCCCAACTCTCCTTCCAGAGAACCCGCCATTAGTATGTAGCTGCTGGCAGATACAGTTAGTTATATGAAAATTTTCTGTGGCATTTGAAATAAAATTAGTTCTTCAACAGAACCAAACTCTTTTTTTTATTGGCTGTAAATATCCAGTTTAGCAGCTAAATATTCTAAATAAGAGGAATAACAAATACAACTTCTTTAACAAATATGCCTGTCTCTAAAATGATTAAAATATAGTTCTAATCATTTGCTTTATGATACTATTGGTATAAATATTATTTGATTTGGGGACTTAGTTGGATGATGATACATATCAAAAAATAAAAAAGTTAAAGCAAAAAAAAAAACCCATAGATTTGTATAGCTTTATTAGTCATTATGATGTCATATTTAAAGTAAGAAGCTAGAAATTTATGGCTTTTCTATATACATCTTGATTTTTTTAAGGAGATAAGACAAAAGGTAGAAATTATACAAAGGAATATAAAAACAAGGTTGCGTAAACATGATTGGAAAGTCACAGTAAGCAGGTCTGCTGCTGGGTTTTTAAAGAATGAAAGTTTTCACTGAGGGTTTTTAAAAGGCTATTAAAAGTATTCAGACACTGAAGCACCAGTGTGATTGTTTGGATAGAGTATGTTCATGACATTGGCCAGAGAGATTTCTAGTAGTTTCCACATGGTTTCCAGCCCCTTCCATGTGAATAAGAGTAACATGGGCCTTGAAGATTCCATCCAAAGATGCTGCTAATGCCTGTTTGATGGAATGCAACCTGGGATCAGGCTGGGCGTAAATTGTGCAGAAGTGGTTCTCAGTGTCTTTTTTTAATGGCAGAGCATGCACAAGACTGTCTATTAATGCGTTCTTAAGGAACACCTGACCTAGACTTAAACCAGAACTCAAGGTTTATATGCTTTATTTGCCCCTGTAATCATTCCTTCTCAGGTACTTGAGAAATATCAATGAAAAGAATGTGTAAGTACTGGTTTCTTTTCCCTGTCAATATATCCTACGCAATATCAATGTATATGGAACACTGATACTATATGAGAAATTACAAACTATTTAGAGACCATATAAACAATATTAAAGCATGAGTGTAAGCCACATATTAACATTAAATAGTATTATATAAATGACAATAATGTTGTTGGATATTAGTGTCTATGGAGTTCCTTGCACCAATGTTCTCTGTGCAAGAAGAAATAAATATATAGTCAATACATTCTTTAAAAATTAGTAACAATAAAATGAAAAACAAGCAAAAAACAAAAAAGACAAAACAATAAAAGTAAGACAACAAGAACACAATGAATTTTGCTATTCCTCAAGAAATCTTGAATATTCTCTCCTGAAATCTTTCAGTATGACAGAAAATATTGTTAAGTCTTTGTTTGCATATTGAAAATGGAAACTAATTTGAGGTTACTGAATAATTTTATATTATACAATTTTTATGAAGGAGTCCTTTATATGGCATATTCCAAATATACCTATGAATAAATAGACTGTCTTATTTCATCTGATTATATAATAGGGTATAGCATGTTATCTAAGAAAATTATCACTTTGTAGGGCTAGACACTTTACATGTACCTATATATTAAACAACTATACATATATTGTACATACATGTTTATTTAAACACTTAATTTTTGCCTTTATATTCAAGACTGTGTTTGTGACCAGGTAAAGTAGATGTGGACATTTCTGCTGGCATTAAATAAAAAAAAAAGTGAAATTGTTACAATTATCTTTGTGGATATTCATATACAATTTAAATTTTTATTAGTTTATCTTGCTAAATGAAACTTTGCTGATGCTTTGTTACTTGATTGCAAATGTTAAGGCTTAATTGTGGGCTTGATGGTATAAAATTACATAACAAATAATGATATTCCTCAGCCATAATATATTTACTCAAAATAACATATTTATTAACCTTAATCTTCTATGAGATTCATTGAAGTGCTTACATTTTAAATAGCCTCACTGAATTTAGCCATATGAGAAAGTTACATCCCAGCTGCTACAGCAAACTTGCCTTTTAAAAGTATCTCATTGGTTTTAACTACTCAAAGCTTTCCATAACAGTGACATTCATTTGGATTAATAAATCCTCCGGAACTTTATGATATGTGACAGAACTCATATGAGTTCCAGAAAATAAATACCTTTCTTTCCACACAGTTGACATTTACAGTTAAAATACACTTCAAAGATAGAGTCGTTTTAAGACCAGGAAAGAAGCCTATCCAGTTTGGCCAGATGAAGCCTTGCTAAGTTCTGTAAGTTCTGTAAGAACTTCTGTAAGAACTTCTGGGGCTTCTCTACGGGGCATGGAAAATTTTAGAATTTGTGCTATATCCTACACAATATCAATGTATATGGAACACTGAGATACTATGTGAGAAATTACAAACTATTTAGAGACCAGGTAAACAATATCTGTCCAGGAATAAGCTAGTGATCTTCTCTACATGTGAAAAGAAATTGCTACACAAAGTTAAAAGGCTGCATATCGTACAATTTGGCATCAATTCAAAACAGTAACAGGAGGGCATGGTAAAGAGTTAGAGAGGGTGAAAGAAAAAAAAGAAACGGAAGCAAAGGAATTCATTCCTGATCTAAATACATACCATGATATGTAATTCAAATTCATTTGTATGCTTGTATAATTGAAATTTACGTAGTCTAATTCACGCCAAAAAACTAATTTCTATTAATATGTAGCTTTAATTAGAAACATAACTGGATTTGTTAAAACATTATCTGACTGGGTATTGAGTAAAATCACAATAACAGCAATAAATGTTTATCTTTCTATTTTGGTCTAAACAGTAGGAAACTAAAATATTGTTAATAAAACAACAAATTTCTGCATGGTACCCAACACCTATGGCCCTTTCAGTTTTTCCAATCTATCTTCCATGAAGATTTGTGAGGCTCAGAGGTGTGTGGGGACATGTGTGCTCTGTGTCTCATCTATGTTCTACCTTCAGCAATAAGTTGTCAACATCAGCATTAGAGATAAAACAACTATATTGATAATGTACTGTATTGCTTGACATGGGAATATTTCTACTGGCTAAAATCTCAAATAGAGGTTAACCATTCCTTGGGCCAGGGGCTTTATTTATTAGCATGAGATATCCAATTTGGCTTTTAACCCTTATTGCAGAGTAACTTCACTAAGCCTATTGTGAATTTCATATATGTATATATATATATATATATATATATACATAAGTATGCATTAATATACTTATGCATATATGTGAATTAATGAGTGGGGCCCTCAGAACTGGTTGTTGTGGAAAAATGTCTAAAATTTGTGGCTCATACCTAAATCAAGGCTCTAATATGAGTTTAGATTGTGTTTATGACTATAGGTTTGTTCATGAAACTCCTAGTATTCTACTTAGATTCATGTCTAATAAGATAATCAAAATAATATCCGAAATATTTAAAGAACAAAACACATACTGAATTTGATTACTTTTACATTTTTTAGGAAAAACTACTTTTATTTAATCATTGTTTAATCATGTTATCTTTCACAAGGGTACAGTGAAAATTCACACAAAAAAATTTTTAGAGTAAAATCATTTCACTTAGCTATAAACTTGAATAAGAAATTACTGATAGGATCAACTTCTTTTTCCTTCTCAGTTTAGAAGTCTCCAGTTGTTGTGTTTGTGAGATACAATACACTAAAATGAAACAGAGTACCCACACTCTATGTCTTATAATTTCTCAATTTATATTAAAAACATTGTGGTTGTGCAAGGTAATCCATTTCTGTAATTGTAACACTCGCCAGGCAGAGGCAAAAAGACCTCTGTGAGTTTAAAGTCATCCTGACTTGCTTTGTATAGTGGTTCTAAACCCTTCAAATGCTAAGACCATTTAGTATAATTCCTCATGTTGTGATAACTCCCAACCATAGAATTATGTTATTACTATTTCATAACTGTAATTTCACTTCAGTTATAAATCATAACATAAATATTTTTTAGAGATATATGTTTACCAAAATGGGTACAACCCACAGGTTGAGGACCATTGACATCTGATATAAGGAGCTCTAGTCAAACAGACCTAAGACTGTGTGTGTGTGTGTGTGTGTGTGTGTGTGCATGTGTGTGTGTGTGTGTGTGTGTGTATTTTGCAACTATGGTTATTTTTTTCCTTATTGTATTATATGTCTCTCTATATGGTCCTTATTTTCTTAAAACTTTATATGTAGCATAGGACTGGTCTCAAATTCAGAGTTTCTCCTGGCTTGGCCTCAGTATGAAATACTGAGATGGAAGGCATATGTCACCACATCTGGCTTTACTATGATTTCTTTATCTACTTCTTTAAAGTTCATACTTGGTAAAACTTGTGGACAGAGCTTATCAGAGATAAACTCATGTACAGACCAGCATCCCAGTAAAGACATATTGGTGAGACTAATGTGACAAAGGCGTCTAGTATTAATTTGAAGACCACTGGACTGGCAGTATTTGGTGCGAAACCAACAGTTGTGAAATAAAATGTTAGTAATAGCCTTAGTTACATTTTATTATTGAGAGGAATTCTAATCCAGTAATATAGCTACTCTGGCAAAAGTTCACACCTGTAATCCCTCTGGCTGGAATACATACATGCCTGTAGAACACACCTTTAATTCCAAAGTTAGTTTATAAAAGGAAGCAGCCATGTTTGAAAGTGACATCTAATTTAGACGCAGACAAAGTGATGAATTAGAGAAAATAATGACAGGATAAATCAGAGATATGATACTTCCAATTCTCAGGAGAACAGAAAGGGGAAAGAAGTGAATTAAGAGAGTAGTACAGAGAGAGGAAGGGGTGGGGAGGGAGAACAGTTCAGTTGAGTTCAGGCAAGGCAATGGAGTTCAGTTCAATTCGGGTCAGTTCAGTTCAGTTCAGTAAAGTTCATAGCAGTTCCATGGTGCAGTTCAGTAAGCAGCCAGAAGAAGCCAATTTTAATCAATCATCTTGGAGAAGAGTTTGAGCCAGAACACCTGAGTTGAAATACCCAGCCAGAGGTCAGTAAAAGCTAGAAAGAATAAGTTTATTCGGTAAGTCTCAAAGACTGTAATATTCTTGGCCTAGCTTAGCAGGGGGATACTGGAAACTAAAGCCTTCAAGTTCTGTGCTTACAGAAGTTTAGATTGTACAGAGGCTAGAAGCTTCCAGGCCTAGGTCTACAGAAAGTTAGAACAAAGAAGGAAACACTCCGGGCTGAGACCTAGCCGTGTACTCGCACAGCTGGTACACGGTTCTCCTCTCAGCCCTTCGTCTGAGGAAATAAAAGCTACAATTACACTATTGCTGTGATGAGACACAATAGCTAAGGCAACATAAGGAGAAACTGCTTATTAGAACATGGCTGACAGTTTCAGAAGGTTAGCCCAAGACTGTCTTTGACTGTTGGTATTAGAATTTATAAACAATACAAAAATCTTATAGCAAATTTATTATCTTAGTCACCTTTCTTTACTAAAATCGACAGCATAAAGAATCAATGAAGAGCTTTTCTAGGAATTACTGCAAAGTGCACTCAGTTCTTTGTAAGAAATCCTTTACTTCCCTGACAGGAGGAGCTACAAAGTTGTACCGCTAAAATGTATTTGATATATTTTAAGTTAACGTGGCTCAAGAGGCTTGTAACAAGATTCAGGGGGAAAAGAGAAAGGAAGGGAAATGTATTAATGAGACAGCTGTAGGATTAGGAAGCAGCAACAAGCACAGTGTCTCTGGATTACTAATGCAGTATTACTTCCAACCTATTTCACAGACATAGAAAAAGGAATATTTTCCTAAAGGCCAACAACAATAATTTATTTGATCATTGTAGGCTGAGGACAGTTTATGTGACACTAACTGTCACAATAACCTCTTCAGAACATATTCAAGACCAAATTCCTCTGTGGAAGAGGAATTTATTTGAAGCCATAGAATTTCACATGTAAAGAAAAATTCATTTAGACTACTTCTCTACCTCTGTATGGCCTAGAGAGAGAAAGAATTGGGGTGTGAGGTGTGGAGGTGGGAACTGGGGGGGAGGTGACCTCAAATTGCCCAGTTAGAATACTTCCATCTTCCTGTTTTTATTCTTTATGAAGTTTTAACCTGAAGAGAGACATTGTTTTACAGTAGTATATCTCACAAAAAGAAAATTGTTAACCTAAGAAACATTGTTCTGTTTTTCTAACACTACTTCTGATGTGCACACAAATAACTATAATAGTTAAGGAACAGAGAAAATAACCAGCCTCTTCATTCTGTATGCTACCAAGAATTTGAGAATGGGCAGAGCATTTATTTTTAAATGTTTGAAAGAGAGCACGTGAACGAGTCATTGTTGTAGGGCTTCTTTTTTGCTTTTTTTTTTCAATAGTCTTTCAGAAATTTTTACAAAGAATGGGTTTGAGCGGGTGGATTTAAACTAAAGCAAAATCTCCTAATAAAATTGTGTGTAGCTAGGACATTTGCATAAGCTTCATAGTATTTTGTAATCTTTATGAAATAGATGCTACAACATGAATTATTTTAGTATGTAATAAGATTCCAATAAATAATATTGAAAATACACATTCTAAACTCGACACAACTTAGTCTTTAGTTTGTTTTATAATAACTTGAAGACTGTCTGGACTAATATCAGTCATTCCTAGGCCTAAAAACTAGTTTTTTACTAGGCAATATGGTTATTAATATGTATTCAATCTATAGATTAATTAAAATCAAATAAATAGATCTATATTTTCATATTTAAAAATATAAGTAACCTTTCAGCAAATACCACAAAATAATTAACAGCCATTTCTCAACTTACAGAAATAAATAACCATTTAATAGTGTTTATAAAGGATGCACTTGCCATAAATAACCCTAATTGTTTCTTTTCAGATTTGTAAAATGATCATTATAGCCTTCATCAGCAAAAAATTTTCCCGATTTCACACATTTTAGGTTTTAGGAAAGAGGCACTGATATAAAGGACAATAAAAGCAAGCCATTATGCATAAATCTAGGACAACTCCTCATAACCATGAATGCTAAACTACTATAAGCATTAAATTAACAATGGTTGATGTAGTTGCTGATACATTCATCACATTGGGAAACCTCAGCAAAAATATGCCTTACATCACTGAGGAAATAATTCTTCCTCAGCCACAGAAAAAGCTGAATAACGTAAAATATCAACAAAACATTTAGATGGCCATGGTAACAGGCTTTTTTATTTTTATTTTAAGTTATATTTAAATGAAATTTATTTACAGAAGGGATTTGATGTAATGGTCATTTTGATGAGCTTTCCCTCCATCCTCCCACCTTACTTCTGTAGAGAATAAATAATGTAAATCAGGAGATACGCTTTATTTACAAGGGCTCACCTCAGTTTCATTCAAGGTTCTCATACTTCTCTATTCCTACCAATACATCCCTAGGAATGTAAAACAAATAATGCGAAATCATATGTGATTATTGAAAAAAACATTGAGGAGAAAAATGAATCATAAGTTAAGTTTTCTGATGTGCAACACATATACAAGACTTCTAGCTAGATGTCAAGTTCTTCTAAGTGAAAGGACCCTTTCAAGAATATAGAAAAGCAAAAAGACAGTGTAAATTATGAGCTTTACATGAAGACAAATACATAGATGAACATTTTATAATATTTCATCAGGAAAACATTTGAAAATAATAACAATCTAGAAATAATTTTGTTTCTCATACTAATGAATAATTACATTTGTTCCAGTTTGGGAGAGACAGAGATTTGTGACCTATATTGTACATGCTGGCTTAAAGCTTTGTTTGTATCATTGATCAATGATTACTTATAATCTTCCTCTCATTACTTATAATCACACAGCCTCTCATGTGCTTGGTAGGTGTGTACAACCATAACTGGAGGCAATATAATTCTATGATTATTTCTTTAACAGCACTTCTCTATCTCACAAGATTTCAACAAACTCACTATTTTATCACCTCACTTTCTAGAGTAGCTATGGTTAAAGGCAGGAGCCACCAGTCACAGTTTAAAATGAAATGTTTTGTAAGTTAAATTGGCTTAACAGATTTAAATGGGCTTTATAGAACATTCCTTCCAAATACTGCAGTATACAGACTCATCTCAACATTCCACGGACCATTCTCTAAAATAAACCATATTGTAGTACACAATGCAGTTTGTCACACAACCAAGAATATTAAAACCACTTCTTATAGAAGACATAACACTGTAATCAAATGCAAGGAGAACTACAGAAGGTGCACAAATGTAAGAATATGGGAGAGCACACCCTGTCAGAAAATTCTCACAAATATCACAAAATAATGAACAGCCATTTCTCAACTTACAAATGATCATTCACCACAATAAAGTAGGCTTCATCACAGGGATACAGTGATAGTTCAATATGCAGAAATCCATCAATGTAATTCACAATATCAATAAACTCAAAGAAAAAAACCACATGATCATTTCATTAGATGCTGGGAAAGCATTTGACAAAACCCGACACCCTTCATGATAAAAGTCTTGGAATTCAAGATCAGAAATTGAAGACCCCTACCTAAAAATAGTAAAAGCAATATACAACAAACCAGTAGCTAACATTAAACTAAATGGAAAGAACCTTGAAGCAATCTCACTAAAATCAGGAACTAGACAAGACTGTCCACTATCTATACAATATAGTACTTGAAGTTCTAGCTAGAGCAATTAGACAATAAAAGGAGGTGAAAGGGATACAATTAGAAAGGAAGCAGTCAAAATATCACTGTCTTCAGATGATATGATAGTACACTTATGTGTGCCCTAAATTTCCACCGGAGAACCCCCTAAACCTGATAAACAACTTTAGCAAATTAGCTGGATGTAAAATTAACTTAAATCAATAGCCTTCCTCTACTCAAAGAATAAACAGGTTAAGAAGGATATTAGGGAAAGGACACCCTTCACAATAGTCACAAATAATATAAAATACCTTCGTATGACTCTAACCAAGCAAGTGAAAGATCTGTGTGATAAGAACTTCAAGTCTCTGAAGAAAGAAACATGCTCCTGGAATGGCAGGACTAATGTAGTAAAATGGCTATCTTGCCCAAAGCAATCTACAGATTCAATGCAATCTCCATCAAAATTACAACTCAATTCTTCACAGAGTTAGAAAGAGCAATTTGCAAATTCATTTGGAATAACGAAATAACCCAGGATAGAAAAAAAAAAAAAAAAACTTTCTCAACAATAAAAGAACTTCTGGAGGAATCATCATCCCTGACTTTAAGCTGCATTTCAGAGCAATAGTAATAGAAAAATCTGTATGATATTGGTACAGAAATAGTCAGGAAGATCAATGAATAGAATTGAAAATCCAGAAATGAATCCACACACCTATGGTCACTTGATATTTGACAAAGGAGCTAACACCGTCCAGTGGATAAAAGAAAGTAATTTCAACAAATGGTGCTGGTTCAACTGGAGGTCAGCATGTAGAAGAATGCAAATCCTTTCTTATCTCCTTGTACAAAGCTCAAGTCCAAGTGGATCAAGAATCTCTACATAAAACCAGATACATTGAAACTAATACAGGAGAAAGTGGAGAAAAACTTTGAACACATGTGTACAAGGAAAAATTTCCTGAATGTAACATCAATAGTTTATGCTCTAAGATCACAAATTGACAAATGGGACCTCATAAAATTGCAAAGCTTATGTAAGGCAGAAGACATTCTCAATAGGACAAAAAAGAGTAACCAACCAATTGGGAAAAGGCTTTACTACTCCTACATCCAATATGTATACAGAACTCAAGAAGTTATATTCCAGAGAATCAAATAACACTATTTAAAAATGGGGTACAAGGCAGAGGCAGGTGGATTTCTGAGTTCGAGGCCAGCCTGGTCTACAGAGTTAGTTACAGGACAGCCAGGGCTACACAGAGAAACCCTGTCTTGAAAAAAACAAAAAAAAGGCGGGGGGGGGGGGGTAGTAGTGTTCAGAGCTAAACAAAGAATTCTCAACTGAGGAATATCAATTGGCCAAGAAGCACCTAAAGAAATGTTCACCATCCTTAGTCATCAGGGAAAAGCAAATCAAAACAACCCTGAGATTTCATCTCATACCAGTCAGAACGGCTAAGATCATAAACACAGGTGACAAAAGATGCTTGTAGGAACGTGGAGAAAGAGGAACACTCCTCCATTGTTGGTGGGATTGCAAGCTGGTAAAACCACTCAAGAAATCAGTTTGGCAGTTCCTCAGGAGACTGGAAATAGTACTACCTGAAGACCAAACAATACCACTCCTGGGATTAAACTCAAAAGATGATCCCACATATAACAAGGATATAGCTACCACTATGTTCGTAGCAGCCTTATTTATAATAGCCAAAAGCTGGAAAGAACTCAGTTGGCTTTCTTTTAGCACCAGGATCCTCAGCACAGAGGAGGCACTGCTCACAGTCTTTAGGCAATCTCACATTCATTATGAGTCAAGAAAATTCTCCACAGGCCCGACTGGCTGGTGCATTTTTCCCAGCTGCAGTTCTCTTTTTGCAAATGCCTGAAGCATCTCTCATCTTGTTATTAAGCCAGCCAGCACACCATTTCAACAAATTTCAGTATGACAAGCTTATATATTTGAATGTGGTGATATTTGCATTAACCAAAATTTGTCAATAAAGCCAATGGAAACCAGCAATTTTCATAGTCTATGAATAAAATTTCACTAAAACTAACTTTTATACTAGTTAATTGTATAACACTACACCCAACATACACATTCAAAGTACAAATTTGTGCTTTTGAAACTAGTAAATCAAACAATATGCTTATAGCAAAGGCAATATAAAATATTTAAAGTTTGCATATATATATATATATATACATTTCTATATATATATAGAAAATGAAAACAGCAGAGTAGAAAGATGTGCTTTAAAACATTTTATTTTCAATTAATAATAAAACATGCACATAAATTCTTTATCTACTGAGATCTTTCTGTTTACAACATAAGAGCATTATCTGAGGTTCAGTATTTTGATTTGGAACATATAGAATCCTTTTTAGCTCTTAGAATGCATTATATGAAACAGTGTCACAGAAAGGACTTTAAGTATCTTTGAATGCTTTAATTTGGTTCTTCTTATTGAGTTCCCTTAAAGATTTGTTTTTCTGAGAAGGAAACAAGGTAACAGTGGAAGTTTTGACTGAGTTCATTGGCATTCCTGCATCTCTAACAAAGGAAAACAAAAAGAGATACTCAATGTATGCTGAGTCAGTTAGAAATCTTTTTCAGTTTACCTCGCCGGACACTTAGTAAACACAAACTTCAGCAGAGTACATGCAAAATATACAAGCCATATTAGAATAATAACACCTCTAGAAACTCGATTGCATACTGAATAATTAACATGGAAAATGAATCTTTTCTACATTATGGGCACATGTATATTTTATCTTGCTGGTCTCCATCAATATGAATAAAATATCTATAATTTACTTATAATGCATTTATGATTTTCTACTGCCTGTTTGGGCTTAAATAGTTTGATTTAATGTTAGTCGTAGGTGTTTTATTTACAGCATGGTCATTAAATTTGAATTTAGGACCTTTAATATGAAAGGGCATTATATTTTGTCAGAGGCTTTAACAGTATCTAATGAGATGATCATGTGTTTATTTTTCTTTTTGGGTTTGTTTATATAGAGTATTATGTTGATGGATTTTCGTATATTGAACCATCCCTGCATCCCTGAGATGAGGCCTACTTTACTGTGGTGAATGATGATTTTGGTGTGTTCTTGGAGTCAGTATTCTATAACTTTATTGAGTATATTTGTATCAATATTCATAAGCAAAATTGGTTCTCTTTGTTACATCTTTGTGTAGTTTAGTTATCACAAAAACTGACTTCCTAGAGTGAATTAGGTAGTGGTAGTTCTGTTTCTATTTTGTGAAATAGTTTTTGGAATATTGATATTAGCTCTTCTGGTAGAATTCTGTCCTTAAACCATCTGGCCCTGGACTTTGTTGTGGTTGGGAGGATTTTAATGACTGTTTCTACTTCATTAGGGTTTATGGGACAGTTTATATAGTTTACCTGCTTTTGATTTAACTTTGATACTTGATATTTGTCTAGACAATCAACTATTTCATTTAGGTTTTCCAATTTTGTTGAGTATAGGCTTTTGTAGCAAGATCTTTTGTAGTAAGATCTGATGATTTTGTTTTTAAAATTTCCTCAGTTTCTGTTGTTATATCTCCCTTTTCATTTCTGATTTTGTTGATTTGGATACTGTCTCTATGCTCTTTAGTTAAGTTTAGCTAAGAGTTTGTCTGTTTCTTTGATTTTCTTGGTTTTATTGCTTCTTTGTATCCTCCTCTTTGTTTCAAATTGGTTGATTTCAGTCTTGTGTTTGGCTATTTTCTGCCCTCTACTCTTGGGTATGTTTGCTTCTTTTTGTTCTAGAGCTTTCAGGTGTTTTGTTAAGCTGCTAGTATTGCATCTCTCCAATTTTTTTGTGAAGACACTTAGTGCTATGAATTTTCTTCTTAATACTGCTTTCATTGTGTCCCATAAGTTCGGGCATGCTCTATCATCATTTTCATTGAATACTTTAATTTCTTTAAATTAATTGAAGTCTTTTATTTCTTCCCTGACCAAGTTATCACTGAGTAGATAGTTGTTCTGTTTCTATGAGCGTGTGGGCTTCCTGATGTATTTATTGTTATTCAAATCCAGCCTTAGAACATGGTAGTCTAATAGAATGGCAATGACCTTAGCCAAAATGTCCAACAATAGGGAGATGGAACTGCCAATAGACAGGATACTACCTCCAGTAGACAGACAGGGACCCCTGTGGAGGGATGGGGTCACCAACCTATCTTCAATTTTTTTTAACTAGAATTGTTCCTGACTAAAAGAAATTCAAGGACAAAACTGGAGCAGAATCTGAAGGAAAGGCCATCAAGTGACAGACCCAACTTGGGATTTTTCTCATGGGCAGCCACAAAACCCTGAGACTATTAATATTGTGGTTGTAGACAGGAGCCTAGGATGGCTGTCCTTTGCTGACTGAGACAGATGCAGATACTTAAAACCAACCTTTGGACTGAGGACAAGTACTCCAATAGAAAAGTCAGGGGAAGGATTGAAGGAGCTGAAGGGGATGGCAAGCTCATAGAAAGGAAAACAGTTTTTAACACTACTGCTCTGTAGTATTGCTTGAGGTCTGGGACACTAATACCCTAGAAGTTTTTTACTGTTGAGAATAGTTTTAGCTATCCTAGGTTTTTGTTATTCCAGATAAATTTGAGAATTGCTTTTCCAACTCTGAAGAACTGAGTTGGGATTTTGATGGGGATTGCATTGAATATCTATATTGCTTTTGGCAAGATGGCCATTTTAACTATATTAATCCTGTCAATCCACGAGCATAGCAGATTTTTCCATTTTCTGAGGTCTTCTTCGATTTCCTTCATCAGAGACCTGAAGTTCTTGTCGTAAAGATCTTTCACTTGTTTGCTTAGAGTCACACCAAGATACTTTATATGGTTTGTGGCTATTGTGAAGGGTGTCATTTCCCTAACTTCTTTCTCAGCCTGCTTATCCTTTGAGTATAGGACGGCAACTGATTTGCTTGAGTTGATTTTACAACCTGCCACTTTGCTGAAGTTGTTTATCAGCTGTAGGAGTTCTCTGGTGTGTTTTGGATCACTTAAGTATACTATCATGTCATCTGCAAATAGTGATAATTTTACAGAGCAATGGTGTTAAAAGCTGCAGGGTATTGGCACAGGGACAGGCAAGTGGACCAATGGAATAGAACTGAAGACCCAGAAATGAATCCACACAGCTATGGTCACGTGATCTTCAACAAAGGAGCTGAAAACATCCAGTGGAAAAAAGATAGCCTTTTCAACAAATGGTGCTGGCCCAACTGGAGGTCAGCATGAAGGAGAATGAAAATTGAACCATTTTTATCTCTTTGTAATAAGCTCAACTCCAAGTGGATCAAGGACCTTCACATAAAACCAGTCACACTAAAACTAATAGAAAAGAAACTGGGGAAAACCCTTGAGGACATAGGCACAGGGGAAAAGTTCCTGAACAGAACACCCATAGCTTATGCTCTAAGATCAAGAATTGACAAATGGAGGTTGCGGAGAAAGAGGAACACTCCTCCACTGCTGGTGAGGTTGCAAATTGGTACAACCACTCTGGATATCAGTCTGGCGGTTCCTCCGAAAACTGGGCACCTCACTTCCAGAAGATCCTGCTATACCACTCCTGGGCATATACCCAGAGGATTCCCCACCATGTAATAAGGATACATGCTCTACTATGTTCATAGCAGCCCTATTTATAATTGCCAGATGCTGGAAAGAACCCAGGTATCCCTCAACAGAAGAGTGGATGCAAAAAATGTGGTATATCTACACAATGGAGTACTATTCAGCCATTAGAAACAATGAATTCATGAAATTCTTAGGCAAATGGATGGAGCTAGAGAACATCATACTAAGTGAGGTAACCCAGACTCAAAAGGTGAATCATGGTATGCACTCACTAATAAGTGGATATTAACCTAGAAAACTGGAATACCCAAAACATAATCCACACATCAAATGAGGTACAAGAAGAAAGGAGGAGTGGAGTGGCCCCTTGTTCTGGAAAGACTCAGTGAAGCAGTATTCAGCAAAACCAGAACAGGGAAGTGGGAAGGGGTGGGTGGGAGGACAGGGGGAGAGAAGGGGGCTTACGGGACTTTCAGGGAGTGGAGGGCTAGAAAAGGGGAAATCATTTGAAATGTAAATAGAAAATTATATCGAATAATAAAAAAGAAAAAGAATTGACAAATGGGATTGAAAGGGCTTAAAAGGGCTTAAAAGGAGAGAGTATAGGGGGTTAGGTGAGTGTGGCTAGGCGGCGTGGGGGAAGGTGGTCAAGCGGGCCCTTGCCTGGGCTCCTCTGCCCCTGAGGGACCACACACACACAAGCATAGTATAGAATAGAGTTTATTCAGAGTAGGGGATGGAAGTTAGTGGGAGAGAGAGGGAGAGAGAAAGAGAGAGAGAGAGAGAGAGAGAGAGAGAGAGAGAATAGAGAGAGAGAATAGAGAGAGAGAATAGAGAGAATAGATAGAATGGAGTGGACGCAGGCCATGACCACGTGGAGGGGGCAAGAGCCCCAGGGGCAGAAAGGTGAGAGAGTGTGGGAGAGCAGAGAGCAAAGAGGGAGAGGAGGAGCAAGTAGCCCCTTTTATAGTGGGCCAGACCTCTGGGGCGGGGCATACCTGGCTATTGCCAGGTAGGTGTGGGGTGGAGCTTAGACAAAACCCCAACATGGATCTCATAAAATTACAAAGTTTCTGTAAGGCAAAGGACACCTTCAAAAGGACAAAATGACAACCAACAAAATGGGAAAAGGTCTTCACCAACCCTACATCCGATAAAGGACTAATATCCAAGATATACAAAGAACTCAAGAAGGTAGATCCCAGGGAACCAAGTAACCCTATTAAAAAATGGGGTACAAGCCAGGCGGTGGTGGTGCATGCCTGTAATCCTAGCACTCTGGGAGGCAGAGGCGGATTTCTGAGTTCGAGGCCAGCCTGATCTACAGAGTGAGTTCCAGGACAGCCAGGGCTATACAGAGAAAACCTGTCTCTATAAAAACCAAATCCAAAAAAAATGGGGTACACACCTAAACACAGAAGAAATTCACTTGAAGAAGTTCGGATGGCCGAGAAACACCTTAAGAAATGCTCAACATCTTTAGCCATTAGGAAAATGCAGATCAAAACAACCCTGAGATTTCACCTCACACTAGTCAGAATGACTAAGCTTAAAAACTAAGGAGACAGCATGTGTTGGCAAGGATGTGGAGAAAGAGGAACATTCCTTCACTGCTGGTGGGATTGTAAGTTGGTACAACCACTCTGGTAATCAGTCTGGCGGTTCCTAAGAAAACTGGGTATTACACTTCTGGAGGACCCTGCTATACCTCTCCTGAGCATATACCCAGAGGATTCCCCACCATGTAATAAGAACACATGCTCCATTATGTTAGTAGCAGCCTTCTTTATAATAGCCAGAATCTGGAAAGAACCCAGATATCCCTCAATGGAGGAATGGATACAGAAAATGTGGTATATATACACAATGGAGTACTATTCAGCAATTAAAAACAATGAATTCATGAATTTTTTAGGCAAATGCATGGAACTGGAAAGTATCATCCTAAGCGAGGTAACACAATCACAAAAGAATAAACATGGAATGCAATCATTGATAAGTGCATATTAATTAGCCTTGAAGCTCTGAATCCTGAAGATACAATTAGCATATCAAATGATTCCTATGAAGAAGGAAGAAGAGGGCCCTAATCCTGGAAAGGCTTGATCCAACAGTGTAGGGGAGTACCAGGACAGAGAAAAGGGAGGGGGAAAGACAGGTGAATGGATGCAGAGAAGAGGACTTGTGGGACATATGGGGGGGGTGGACTGGGAAAGGGGAAGTCTTTTAGAATGTAAACAAAGAATATAGAAAATAAATTAAAAAAATTAAAAAAAAAAAGAAAGAAAAACAGTATCATCTAACTCAGACCCCTGATTGCTCCCAGAGATTAAGTCAGAACCCATGGTTTGGTCCATGTTCCTTGGCACAAATCTAGTAGAGGACTACTCCGTGGGAGAGGATGTGTCTAATTCTGTAGAGATTTGATGGCCCAGAAAAGGAGGGTATGGGGGATTGTTGGTGAGCTGGGGTTACATGGATGAGGGAGATAGGTGGATGGTGGTGGGGTTAAGTGTACCCTCTCAGAGGCAAAGGGGAAGGGGTTGGTTGAAGAACTCTTAAAGCAGTAGAGCAGGGATCGGGAATTGGGTAATATTTGGCATGTAAATTAATGAAACAATAAAATATTTGAAATTAATTATAATTCATTAAACTACCATAGAGATTTCTGACTCAGAGATGATGTCAAAAATAGTTACTCATTTGTAGTAGTAGAGAAAAATAAAATTGCTTTAAAAATATTTCTTTTTAACTTTTATGTATTTAAATACCTAAAGTAAATTTAATTTACTAATCACTAGTCCCCTATCAATGTTATATTAGTCAGGCCTGACTTAGCCTTGAATAAACAGAAAAATTTAGAGAATGGTATTTATAAATGGTTTTCTATATACTTATTTAAGCATTAAAGACAATGTTTTACTTACAGTAATGTTACAGAATACAAGAAATTTACTTAACAATATCTTTAGCTTTCATATACAATAGCCAATTTAAAGTTATATTAGGAAAATTATCCCACTTGAAAAAAAAACACTCATCAAATAAAGTACCTTGGAATAAACCTTACTAAGAACATGAAAATGAAAACTTTAAGATACTGAAAAAATAAATTTAGGGAGATGCTAGGCAGTGGAGAGACTTTCTGTATGCTTAAAGCACAGAAATAACTCTGTGAAAATTGCAATTTAACCAAAGTTATCTAAAAATTCAGTATAATAGCCAGGATAATTTGATTACATTTTTCATAGAACTAGAGATAGTATGCTAAAATATGTACAGAAACACAGCCAAGCAAACTGGAGCGATGGCCCTGGAGTTAAGATTTCTAGAGGTTTTTCTAGAGGTCCTTAATTTGGTTTCCAGCACACACACACACACACACACACACACACACACACACACAGAGTTACCTTTTTAAATAACATAAAATTAAAAAAACAACCTATTCAATATCCTTAATCCTCAGAAAAATACAAACAAAACCCCTTTAATTTTCCATCTCATCCCATCCCAATCAGAATGGCTAATATCAAGAAACATACAATAACCAATGCTGGTCAGGATGTGGCAAAACCAGAACCCTTATTCATTGCTGGTGTGAATTTAAACTAGTGCTGACACTATGCAATACACTGCATTACAATGAAATTGTTATAAAACTAACACTACTGAATTAAAACTAAGATGCAGAAATAATATTCCACTCTCATTTGTCAGCAGTTTATTGACCAGTGTCTGCACTATTAAATGCATTTTGATGATGCACATATAAAAATATTACATACAAAAACTGATAGCCATTACCAAACAAGTAAATACTGTTTGAATTTCAATGTAATGCAAGTTGCTAAATACAAATACAATTTGAACAGCCTTTAAGTTTTGTTTTGAAATAAGTATACTGAGACATAATGTGACAGGAATTTTCATTTCCAGTTTTCTGTTAGAGGATTATATGGAGTGGTTTCATTCAATGGCTAATTACTTATATAATAGCTGCAGTGGTTCAGAATACACTTGGCAATATTTCAACAGAAGTACCTGCAATTTTCCTGTAGTCAGTTACACCTTAGGCATCTGTGCTAGTTGCTAAGAGACCAAATCATTTGCTGAGACTGACAAATTTGTCTTTCATGCAAAATACCCTTTAACAAAATTCCTCTTGTAACCTTATAACAGCTTTATTCTTTTTTTTTATGTCTGTAGGTCTGAAGTTTATTTTGCGTCTCCCAGTATGACATTTTTTTAGCAGTAAATTAAGCACAAATTCCCAAAGCCATTGTGACCAGAGAGCATTCTAGTCTTCTTGTTCCTAAGCAACATGACCTTGGAGGCAGTACCTAGCTGTACAGAGGTATAAATAAGATTGAGCTAACATTGACATAAGTTTTAGAATGTTATAAAGCTAACAGTAGTGTCGATATAATTAAAACAATGTTTTATTATTAGGCCCAGGTAGAACCCAGTACCATTTTATCAGAGTCAACACAATCAGCCAAACCAGAATTATTTGTCTGTATTAACATGAAAAGAAATATTGAAACAAGCTAGTGTTGCAACAAAGTTGCTCAATGGTGTAACATTAATTTAAGAACTTTGGATGATGCTAGAACCAGAGATGCCACACATTTACAGTCCTCATTCATTTATATTTTCCTATAACATTGTTCCTTTATTAAACAGTTACAAAACACTTGTTGTTATGTAAAACTTTATTATCCTTATTAAAATGAGCTTGCCTGAATGTAATGTAATAAAACAGATTACAAAATACATATATGAAGCATCATATAACACTACAAGTAAAAAACTTAAGTAAATCTATGTTTCTGATAGGCATATAGTCCCATCTGTGTGCTATAGATGGGTGTTCTGCGTGCTCAGGTAAAATAAAGTGTATACAGGCATACTAGTTGAATTAAGATTAAATACTGGCTAACACTGTAGAACAAATAAGTTTATATTTTTATCTGTTATTGAAATTTTTGGTAGCAAAATCTGTAGCAAACAATGACCTCAGAAAAGCAGTAAGGCTTTATAAAACATATACAGCCTCAACAACCATATCATAAATATGTAAGTATTTGAATTATCAGTCCATAGCCAACCATATTCTAAGTTTTCTCTTTTTTTGTCTCTTTTTGTTTGTTTTTATTTTTTTTAATTTAACATTTTGTTGATTGTATTGGATATATTCTTTATTTACATTTGAAATGTTGTTCCCTTTCCAGGTCTCCCCTCTGGAAATCCCCTATACAATCTCCCCTCCCACTGTGTCTATGAGGGTGCTCCCACACCCACCCACTCCTCTTTCCCCTACACTGAGGCATCATTGAACTCCCTCTGGCCCAAGGTCCTCTCCTCCCACTGATGTCCAACAAGTTCATCCTCTGCCATATGCAGCCAGAGCCATGGGTTCTCTTTGGTTGTTGGTCCAGTCCCCTGGAGCTCCAGGGGATCTGGCCTGTTGACACTGTTGCTCACCCCATAGGGCTGCAAACCACCTTAGCTCTTTTAGTCCTTCTTCAACTCTCCATCAGGGATCCAGTGCTCAGTTCAATGGTTGGCTACAAGCATCTGCCTCTGTATTTGTCAGGCTCTAGCAGAACCTCTCAGGAAACAGCCATATCAGGCTACTGTCAGCAAGCGCGTCCAGGCATCCACAATAACGTCCAGGTTTAGCAACTGTATATGGGATGGATCCCCAGGTGGGGCAGTCTCTGGATGGCCTTTACTTCAATCTCTGATCCACATTTTGTCTCCATATTTCCTCTTGTGAGTATTTTGTTCCACCTTCTAAGAAGCACTGAAGTATCCACACTTTGGTCTTCTTTCTGGACCTTCATATGGTCTATGAATTGCATCTTGGGTATTTGGAACTTTTGGCCTAATATCCACTTATAAGAGAGAGCATACCGTGTGTGTTCTTTTGTGACTGTGTTACCTCACACAAGAGCATGTTTTCAAATTCCATCCATTTGCCTGCGAATTTAATGAAGTCAGTTTGGCAGTTCCTCAGAAAATTGGGCATAGTACTTCCTGGGGCCCCAGTTATACCACCCTTGGGCATATACCCAGAAGATGCTCCAACATATAAAAAGGGCACTTGCTCTACTATGTTTATAGCAGCCTTATTTATAATAGCCGGAAGCTGGAAAGAACCCAGATGTCCTTCAACAGATGAACAGATACAGAAAATGTGGTACCTTTACACAATGAAATACTACGCAGCTATTAAAAATAATGACTTTGTGAAATTTGTAGGCAAATGTATGGAACTAGAAAATATCCAGAATGAGATAATCCAGTCATAAAAGAACAAACATGGGATGTATTCACTGACAAGTGGATATTAGGAAAAATGCTTTGACTACCCATGATACAACTCACAGGGAAAATTCTAAGTTTTCAATGAGTTACAATTTTGTTAAACCTTTTAAGTACTTTGACAACTTTTTGATTCTAATAATATTATCTTCATTGCTTTTAATATACAAGTATGTTATTAAATAATATTTTTCTGAAATAATATTTTTGTGTGTACTATATACTCTTACAGTGTTTAAATGAAAAGTAATATACATAATTCTTCAAGCCATCAAATCAAGGGAATTAGAGTGGTTTCTAAATCTATGGATTTCTAATGACATTCTGGTATGATTTCTCAAGAGTTATATGGAGTTGTAGCCATTTGATTTGAAACAACATATGTATGGGCTATCATTCAAGACACACATCTTTCTAAATCCAGTGATTGAATAATTTAGGTCAGCAAATGTTATTGTAGCTCATGCTGTTTGATATTCAACTTTTAGAACACTTATCTGCAAATTAGTGAATAAAAGGTCTCAGAATTGTTTGACATGGAATCAAAATCATGTCAGTTACTGAAGCTGTCGAAATTATCTAAAAACCATCACTTCTTCATTTATACAAAAAGGGAAGACTATTAGCCATTTGCTTCCTTATAGAGTTATTCTGAAAAGTAGAGCGAGTAAATAGTTATAAACTCTCTTTTACACTTGTGAAGAGATGATGAAATGAAATATGCTATGCCACCCACTAAAAATGATCTAATACTGGCAATCTGGTGTGGTGACAGAAAGACACTCTGCTAATGAAATATACCAATATGTCATTCCACTAGCATAAATTGTTAAACTATCATTTTTCATAGGAATAGAAAGTCTTTTCTTGTAAAGTAATAATTTCAATCTTAATATTCTCTTCTTCTCATTCTAATAAATATATTATTAGATTATTATGCCTGATGTGTGCGTTTAACTAAAAGGTACTTAGTTAAATAATAATAAGTTTGGCTTCTTAAGTATGTAAAAGATTTTGCTTTAAAAAAATATACAATGTCTAAATGACATGAAGGAAACTACTGTATTATAAACACGTTGGAGTAAATTTATGAAAACATCTGCATAGATGTAATTGTTAGCTATATGTTAGGTGAATATCAAAGGTTAACAGCACCAACCATAAGCCTGGAGAGATGTCTCAGTAGTGATGGAATGTTTGCTATTGGAATGTTTCTGAGGACCGAATTTGAGTTCAGAATCCATTTGGACAGTGAGAGTCACTCAGGTTGCAGAGGCTTTCACACCCTCTACTGGCCTCAATAGGCAATGATGTATACCAGAGATAAACACACACAAATACATACACATTAAGAAAATTTCCCCTATAGAGGAGTTGAAGAAGGGACTGAAGGAGCTGAAGGTGTTTTCAGCCCCATGAAGGGAGTAACAGTGTCAACTGGCCAGACTCCCCAGAGCTTCTGGGGTTTGGAACACTATCCAAAGAATACACATGGAGCAACCCATGACGTTGGCCACATGTGTTGGAGGATGGCCTTCGTGGACATCAGTGGGAGGCGTGGCCCTTGGGACCCAGTGTAGGGGAATGCTAGGGCAGGAGGACAGGAGTGGGTGAGTGGGGGAACATAAAGGCAGGGGGAGGGGGGTGGGATAAGGGGTTTCTGAAGGGGAGTCCTGGAAAGGGGAAAACATTTGAAATGTAAATAAAGAAAATACATATCCAATAAAAAGAAGAAAGTAAGTTATATAATTTACATTCAGCCACAAGAATGAAGCCATGTCAGCTGTAGAAATATAAATGGTACTTTATATTGCACATTAAATGAAATAAAATACAACGGAATATATTCTTGACAGGCAGGAGGGGCATGGAAATTGTCAGGTTGAAGGGTCAGGGATGGGGAAATGGTGAATGAGAGAGTAATAGGAAAATGAACATAAGAAAAGTATATTATACTCAGTTATAAACATTTTACGAATGAAACCAGGAAAATTTTATCAAGAGGGGACAAGATGCAATGACAGGAATATAAATAAATAAAATAATAAAAATTGAAAAAATGATACAAAAAATTGAAGAATATATTGGAAGATAGAAAGATCTTCCATGCTCATGGATCTGTAAAATTAATGGAGTAATATGTACATATTACTGAAAGCAATCTTCAGATTCAATGAAAATTTCAACTGATTCTTAATTTTTTTCTATTATTGCAATGTTTCTCAAATATTGATCAGAAAAATATTTTCAATAAGTTCATATAAGTCACTTTTCAGTGTACACACAATTTTAAATAAATATAAAGAATAACTATTCTGACAGATAATAGAATTTATGCAAATGGAGTATTTTTATTAATATAGGAAATAATCAGTATTTTATCTTTCAGTAACGTGGATTTTATTTTCTGGAATCATTGAACAAATCTCTTTTCTTAACTTGAAATGAGATAGTTACTAAGTATACAATTTCACTCCAAAATGTAAAATGAACTAAATGAAAAGAAAGAAAGTTTATCTTAATCTATTTTTGAATGTTCAAGTCCATACAAGATGGAGATATTACCTGTGAACTACTTTTCTTTGAATAGAACTTTAATAATGCATCTTAAGGTCATCACCTCACAACATAATATGCATTATAAAAATAAGCTTTAGAATATTATAATGCAAGAATATCTTTATCTGAATTTTTTCAACCTAAGCAACTGCTGTCCTCTCCTTTGTCTGCAGACCCCTGGCTTACTCACTGACAAGTAAGTTAAGATCACAAAGGAAAAGAGATGGTTGCTTTTGCTACTGCCTGTTACTGTTTGACTGGTGCTTGTGCCTAAACCTAATCTAAAGAAGAGAAAAATACAAGAAAGTATTTTCATCTTACTTTGTGACCAAAACTGAGTATTACAAGATGTCAGAATGTTTTTAGTTAAAGGCATTTGTTTCTTTGCATGTATGAGATTCCAAATAGATACATTTTTTTCTTTCTCAAAATCACTGAATTTTGTAAAGTATTAAATTGTGACCCCCCCCCGGGGTCAGATTATTAGTTTCTGCTGAATTTTAAGTTAATTAATGTAAAATTCAAGAAAGCAAGGACTACCTCCACTACCCCTTTTATGATTCCTTTACCCTTAAAAAGCACCTCAGCATGTCGTCCTTCTTATAACTTCATACCTGAAGGTCTGGCCATATATCATTGTATCTAAATTGGTTCTTTGTATTTTCCAATCAACATTAACCGTAGAACTTGGCAACAACATCTTAGCCTGTTTTCTCCAGGACATTGAGGGTTCAAAGTGGTCAGGAAACTTTTAATGGAACATTTCTTTTAATTTTTTTATTTTTATTATATATTTTTATTTTCTATATTCTTTGTTTACATTCCAAACGTTTTCCCCTTTCCCGGTTCCATATGTCCCATAAACCTTCTCTCAAGCCATTCTCCTTTTTCTCTGTCCTTATATTCCCCTCCAATGCTAGATCAAGCCTTTCCAGGATCAGGACCCTCTCCATACTTCTTCATGGGAGTCAATTGTTATGCTAATTGTAGCTTGGGTATTCAGAGCTTCTGGACTAATTAATATCCACTTATCAGAGATTGCATTCCATGTGTATTCTTTTGTGATTGGGTTACCTCACTTAGGATGATATTTTCAAGATCCGACCATTTGCCTAAAAATTTCATGAATTCGTTGTTTTTAATTGCTGAGTAGTATTCCATTGTGTAAATATACAATATTTTCTGTATCCATTCCTCCACTGAGGGACATCTGGGTTCTTTCCAGCTTCTGGCTATTATAAATAAGGCTGCTATGAACATAATGGAGCATGTGTCTTTATTGCATGCCGGGGAATACTTTGGGTATATGCCCAGGAGAGGTATAGCAGGGTCCTCCGGAAGTGTCATGTCCAGTTTTCTGAGGAACCGCCAGACTGATTTCCAAAGTGGTTGTACCATCTTACAACCCCACCAGCAGTGGAGGAGTGTTCCTCTTTCTCCACATCCTTGTCAACACCTGCTGTCTCCTTAGTTTTTAACCTTAGCCATTCTGACTGGTGTGAGGTTGTTTTGATTTGCATTTCCCTAATGACTAGTGATGTTGAACATTTCTTAAGGTGCTTTTCGGCCATCCAAATTTCTTCAGGTGAAAATCTTTGTTTAGATCTGTACCTCATTTTTAATAGGGTTATTTGGTTCTCTGGGGTCTAATTTCTTGAGTTCTTTGTATATATTGGATATTAGCCCTGTATCAGATGTAAAGCATAAAGAATGAAATTTAATTTTTCTTGGAGAGCAAGGATAATTCTTAGTAATTAACATGAGGTCCTGCAGCATAACTGGCAGTCTCTTACTAAATCTTTACTAAAACTAAAAAGTAAAATAGCATTTATCAGTGAAATTTAAACAATGTTCTATCTAAATAACTCACATTGCATAAATAATAGACAATGGCAGTAATGGTTCTTTGTATTTTCCAATCAATGACTAAATTGGTTCTTTGTATTTTCCAATCAACATTAACCATAGAACTTGGTAACAACATCTTAGCCTGTTTTCTCCAGGACATTGAGGGTTCAAAGTGGTCAGGAAACATTTAATGGACACACTTCTTGCCTTTGTTACTTTTCTATTGCTCTGACGAGACACCAAGAGGACCAAGGATATTAGGGGATCACTTACAGTATGAGAGGATTAGTCCAGGATCATCATGGCAGAGTGTATTACTTGGGCAGGCAGGTATGGTACTAAAGAAGTTGTTAAGAGCGTACATCTTGTCCATAATCCTGATGCCCATTCCTAGTGACATTCCTCCTTACACCTTAATTAATTCATTGTAATGAGGACATTCTATGAAATGATGAACTCCTGAACATTTATTACACTGAAACACAATTTTATATATTCATAAATTTTTACATCAGTTCATATAAAATGAAAAGAAAACTTCCATAAATTACTATTTTATTTTAATGTGGAAAAATTAGATAATATTGAAAAACAGGTTTTAAATATTCTTAATAAACAAATTAACATTTCTAATATTAAGGATTTTAAATGTTTATAGTGCTATGGAATCTAATGCCTAGATATGATATAATCTTTTTAGAAAATTAAAAAATATCATGTTTGCTCGAAATTTTTTACTTGGCCATAAAACCTGTCAATGGAATCAGTTGATTTTTCTTGTTAATTTTATAAATTTTTCTATTGTCCCTTCAATAGCTCAGATGAATTCTTTTTGCTTTAGCAGAAGCAGTATTTATTAACTGACTTTTGTAAAGGTTGTCTGTTGCGACATTGAGAATAAATAACTATTAGCAATCCCAAATCCCAGCTGTAATATTAATTCTTCACCAAAGGTTGAAACTATAAATTTATCCAATATCCCCTACAAGAAGATAAACTATAAAAATCAACAAAATAAAAACAATAATTTCAATTTATGACTTCTATTATTGAAAGATGCCAAAGTTATATATGCCATTTGTAAAAAAAAAAAAAAAAAAAAAAAAAAAAAAAAAAAAAAAAAAAAAAAACTTATGTTCAGAAACAAAAACTTTTAAAATGCTAAGTAGAATAAGTTTTTAAATTAATCATGATTTTTTTGAAATATGCTCCAAGAATAAATCTTACAATTCATAAACTTATTGTCGCATTCTTTGTTTGCTGTGTTGAGAGTACTCTTTACTCATATAATTTAAAATCATGTATATAGGTCTTAAAAAACAGAAATGAAAAAACTAAAAAAAAGTTATAATTTACTCTTAACTCTATATACTGACTTAATGAAATAGTGTACATTTTGTTATCATTAGTGTTTTCAGGGACTTTGTAATAACCCCGTGAATCAAGAAAACTTCATTCATGAGTGCATCAACTGTTAATATTATTGAACATTGATTCATGGTCATCTTGACCACCTGCTCATAAGAAGGATTTGGGTGTTGGGGCAGGTGTTTGTTTTTTAATTAACTAATTAAAATGAGTTCCCGCTCATAGTTCACCCTCCATTCCCTGCTCCCTGGTTCCCCCAACAACTGAAACACAGACTAGCCCAGAATCGGCTGCCTGCCTATGGATCTCAATCCCTAACCGGGCTGCCTGGCCTTGCCTCAGTGGGAGAAGCCTGGGTACGAAGGCAACTGAATAGTAAAAAGTGAGGAGAGACAGTTGAAGGTGGCTACCCAAAGTTCCAATGACAACCCTCAAGTACAGTTTTGGAGTCCTGAATGCTGGGAGAGAGGGCCAGGACACCTCCATCTGAGGAGTCCAGGCCAAGGAATTCAGTCTTGAAATCCTGGAAAAGCAGTGAGAATTCTAGGAGATCCCTTTTCCAAGAAAGAACTTTGCCTTTTGGTTGAAGCCATGCTTCAGATCTTTACTTTTCCAGGGTTGAAATTTTATCTTTTTTTTCCATTTTGTTTTATTTTTTTAATCTATATGTCTTCTGTGTGGGTGTATAAAGTAACTATACATATGTATATATGTACATACATGTATATATACATATATATTTAGGCTTCTGCTTTTGATGTTGTTGTTTTTATGGAATTCCTAAGGAAACAAACTAGTGGATGCACTATCAGTATCTGTTTTTTGTGAGTTTTAGGATGTTTCTTTTCTTATTTGTTTCTTTCCTATTCCAAGTTGTTATTATATATTATATTATATTATATTATATTATATTATATTATATTATATTATTATATTATATTATATTATATTATAAGCATATTATATTGCCTTAGATACCTCTTTGTTTTCTAACATGTAACAAAATGAGCATAGACCCAGTTTGTGGAAGGGGAGGGACTGGGAAGAGGAGAGGGACTAGAAACCATAATCAGGATGTATTGCATGAAAAAAATTGCAATAAAAACTAAAATAAAAGATTTCTGCTCATATTTCTAGTTTAATTTCATTTCGTTTTTTAAATCTATGCTCTGTTATGAGATGCTCATTGTTTCAATAGATGAAGAGGGGAAAAGTGGTGTTTTATAAAGCATTCATATCTTCTAGCTTGATGACAAAACTGCTTCATAAGCTAAGTTTTTCTAGAGTTAAAGTTTAGGTAGTACTTGAACAAACACATTTCCACTTAGAATCGCCCACTTGGTGTATTTTTAGTCTACTTACCTCCAAAGCTAATGCCACGTGGCATTGCACTTTCCAAGACTGGAATGCAAATTTTCATTCAATTTTCTAATTTATATAGTCACACATGATAGATGATCAAAATGCTAAGGAGCTCCTTCTTCATTATAGAATAATTTGACAATTACCTATGCAAATTGTGAGAGACACACATATACTGTTATATAGTGAACTTTAAACATATATAGTGCCACAGTGCAAATTTTAACATACCAATTATCACTAAGTTGTAAGCATGTAATAGGAACATCTAAGTTTCACTCAGTTCACAGTACATTATAGTTATCCTTCACAGTTTACTCTAAGAACAAGCCCCTTCCTGTGGCATCACCTGTGAGTCCCTACCTATCATATTTCAGTATACCACGACTTCTCTCCTTGGAAAGTTAGCTTACATCAGAGCAGGTATTGATGGCCATATATCCTGCTTCCTTTTCCTACCTAGTGTGTATGAATCAGAGAACCTAACTATAGAGTTGATATGAAACCATTTCAAGGTTCAGAAGTGGATACAAAACACAACTTCTGCAGTATGGGACCAGATACCCTCTCCTGAGAAGCTCAGCCTTACTATTGTGCATCTGTCTATGTGTGCTTGGTGTTCCTAACAAACTCCTAACTTCACAGCAACTCAAATTAATGATAGAATATTTCACATTTTCTTCTAACTTCAATCCAATTAATGAAACACAGTATTTTTTGTTTGTTTGTTTGTTTGTTTGTTTATTTATTTATTTATTTATTTATTTATATGTACTCCAGATTTTATCCCCGCCCCCGCCCTGTCCACATCCCATAACTCCTCCCTATTCTCTGTCTCCATGAGGATGTCTCCACATCCTACACCTTACCCCACCTGACCTCTAAATTCCCTAGGGCTTCCAGTTTCTTGAGGGTTAGGTGCATCATCACTGATTGAACCCAGACCCAGCTGTCCTCTGCTGTGTGTGTGTGTGTGTGTGTGTGTGTGTGTGTGTGTGTGTGTTGGGGGCCTCATATCAGCTGGTGTATGCTGTCTTGTTGGTCCAGTGTTTGAGAGATCACCAGGGGTCCATATTTATTGAGACTGCTGCTCCTCCTATAGGGTTGCCCTTCTCCTCAGCTTCTTTCAGGCTTTCCTTAGTTCAACCACAGGGGTCAGCAGCTTTTGGTCATTGGCTGGGTGCAAATATCTGCCTCTGACTCTCTCAGCTGCTTGTTTGGTCTTCCAGAGGACAGTCACAACAGTTTCCTTTTTTGAGTGCTCCAGAGTCTTAGTAATAGTGTCAGGATTTGGATCCCACTTTGGGCCTGTTGCTGGATCTTCTTCTCCTCAGGCTACTCTCCATTTCCATCCATGTAATTCTTTCAAAAGGGAACAATTATGGCTCAGAGGTTTGACTGTGGCATGGCAAATCCTTTCCACATTTAATGCCCAGTCTTCCTGCTAGAGGTGAGCTCTCTTAAGTTCCCTCTCCCTACTGTCAGGCTTTTCATTTAAGGTCTCTGCTTTTAAGTCCTGAGAGTTTTTCTCCTCCAGGTCTCTGGTGCATTCTGGAGGATACCCCCAACCTCCTAGCTCCTGAGGCTGCCTGTTTCCATTCTTTCTGCTGGCCCTCAGGGCTTCAGTCCTTTTCCCTCACCCAATATCAGATCATGTTCCTCTCTCCCCCTGGCTACCCACATTCCACTTTCCCTCCCAGGTACCTTCTTCCCTTCCAACTTGTGATTGCTTTTTTCTCCCTTGCAAGTGAAACTGGGGCATCCTCACTTGGGCCCGATTTTGAGTTCTGTGAACTGAATCTTTTTTTTTTTTTTTTTTTTTTTTTTTTTTTTTTTTTTTTTTTTACAAATATCCACTTATTACTGAGTACATACCAAGCATGATACCCTCCTTCTTAATAGCTGAGTAGTATTCCACTGTATAAAATGAACCACATGTTTTGTATCAGTTCTTCTCTCATGGGACATCTGAGTTGTTTCCAGCTTCTGGCAATCACAAATAAGGTGCTATGAACATAGTAGAACACATGTCCCTGTGACATGGTGGGGCATCTTTTGGGTATATTCCCAAGACTGATATTTCTGGGTTTTCAGCTAGATCTATTTCCAATTTCTGAGGAACTTCCAGATTTATTTTCAGAGTGGTTTGTACCAGTTTGCAATCCCACCAACAATGGAGGAGTGTTCCTTTTTCTCCACATCCTTGCCACCGTGTGTTCTTAACTCAGGTTTTGATCTTAGCCATTCTGATTGGTGTAAGGTAGAATCTCAGGGTTGTTTTGATTTGCATTTCTCTGATATCTAAAGACTTTGAACATTTCTTTTGGTGCTTCTCAGCCATTTAAGATACCTCAGTTGTGAAATATTGGTTTAGTTCTATAACCAGTTTTTGACTGGGTTGTTTGGTTTTTGGTGGTTAACTTCTTGGGTTCTTTTTTTTTTTTAAATAGTAACCCTCTATTGGATGTGACATTTGTTACAGAGACAGACGTGTTGGATCAATGGAATAGAATTAAAGGCGGCCTAGAAAGAAAACTGCACACTTAGGGACAAAGATGACAAAAATATACAATGGTAAAAAGAACGTATCTTCAATAAATGGTGCTTGTCTAACTGGCCCATATTTGTCACCTTTCACAAAGCGCAAGTCAAGGTGGATCATGGACCTCAACATAAAACCAGATACTCTAATTCTAATAGAAGAGAAAGTGGGACAGAGCCTTGGACTCATTGACCCAGATGGGAATTTCCTAAATAGAACTCCAATGGCTTATTCTCTAAGATCAAGAATTGATAAATAGGACCTCATGAAATTGGAAAGCTTCCGTAAGGCAATTGATGTAGTCAATAAGACAAATTGGCAACCTATAGGTTGGGAAAGACAGTATTTTCTCTGCAGATATTTTAACAGAGAGATGAGGTGAGAAATGAAGCGTTGATATCTTTGCATATTATCTGACATCTTTTTCCTCTTCTGCCTCCTCATTTTTCTTTTCAACATATTCAAATAAATTTAACTTAAAAAGATAATAAATTTGATGTAATGTGGCTTGAAGTGAAAGGAAAGAAATGGGGAGCAACAGTACAATAAAATTATAGACTCCCCAAAAGAAATACTAAGTAGAGTAACATTTTCCTTTGTTTTATCTAATTTTCTTTGATATTCTCCTTTGTCTTATAGCTGGTTCCTGTGTTCAAATCAGAAAAGAAGACAACTTCACTTACTTTTTAAACTCAGGGAAAAGGAGAGAGAAGTAAAAAAAAAAAAAAGAGCACATGTAGGAGGTCCATGATAACTGATGTTAGCCTCCTATGGACTCCCAATCCGTCATTAATTCCCCAATGTTCACATCGTGTAAAAGTGTTATACTAATAGTCACATGTTATTGAGTTATTATTTTTTCTGCTGGCCTTTGTTATTTTGAATAATTTCAAATCATCTCAGATGAGAAAATTTGTGAAATAAATCATAAAATACATTCTTTTAGAAATCTTGAGGATCGCTGATAATTGTATTTCTGTCCAATATACTTTGCAGAAAATATTTCAAAAATGTTATAAAAGTTATCATTTCACAGCTGGTTTTTGAATATGTCTATGCAGCATTATAAATATCTAAACTGATGTTTCTGACATTGTATTCATTACATAGGTTTTATTTAATATATAAGAAAGTCATAATGTTAATCCCATTGACAATTAACTAGTTATTCTTCTTAACTTGGAAACAGTCCCCTCATATAATTATGAGTTTGAATGTTTTTGTTTTAATTTTTTGGCAATTCCCCTATTCTCATGATAACTTGTGTTATATATATATAATTTAAGTATATTTTAATTGTTCCTGTACTTATGTAATTAATTAATAAAAGTCTCAAACATTTTCTCTGTGCCTAAACTCTTAAGATAATTTGTTCTTTATATATTTATAGTATTAAAAGGCAAAACTTATATCAATGTCCACAGCTTTAATTACCTAAATTGTAGTTTAGTAGTGCTAAGACAGGCTGGTTTTGGAAATGTCCTGCCTTCTGGTGTACACAAAATTAATATTTCTTAAATACTCATAAGGTACTTTCTAGGGGCTGTCTGGCATCCCTCTAGGACACACCGCTAAGCAAAGAGATTTCATGCATATAATGTAATAGCATATTCTAACACAGTCTACTGACATTTGCTTCTAATTGGCCACACTGAACATATAAAACAAAAGTTTAAGGTCAACTGTCCCTAGAGGAAGAACAAAATATTTTCTTTATTTATATCATGATTTATCTCATTAAAGCCATTAACAAGTCAGGGTATTTTATGATTCTTTGATTACGATCTTAGAAACAAACAATATAAAACTCTTGGCATACCCAGTGATCACATTAATAAAAATACACACTATAATATATTCTAAGTCTACTCTTAAGCTTCTTCTTGCAGTCAATGGGAAAAAATATGGAGAGTGGAACAAATATAAACCTCATGTAGAGAGTGAGAAACTATGGATCATACAGACCTATGTGGGACAGTTCCAACATCCCTCCCTTAGAGACTTAGAAATCCCCATGGAGAAGCATTTGGAAAGTGTTAGAGCCAAAAGGGATGAAGAACATCAAGGATCCAAGTCGCCCAAATAACATTATTGGCACACATATGAACTCAGAGACTGAGGCAGCATGCAAAGGGGCTGTAGAGTGGGGGTCCTACATCTGAAAGAATAGACTCATGCTACCATTGTAAACCTATAATAAAACTTCAATTATAACCACTTGCAAAGGAAAATTTGTTTTCTTCAATGCAGTCTTACTGGGGAAACAGACTATTCCTTGTCCTGACCCACAGCATAGTCAACAGGGTCCCCAGACCATCTAGGAAAATGCAAGAGACAAGAGATACAAGTGACAGACAGCAAGACAGTATTCTGATCAAGCTGTCAAATTTTATTTTTTACACAAGGCAATTTAAAGGGAAGGGTAAAGGTGTAGGGAGGGGTCAAGTGGGAACAATCTCAGGGGGCTGGCATCATTTCTTAGAAACAGTTTATCAGAGTTTCTGGGAAAGGCTAGTTATTGCTGCTGGAATTTTGGCATAATAAAGGGGGTCAGGAGGAGGTGAAGTGGAAAGTAGTTGCTATAGTAACCTATCCACAGATGAGCTTCGAGAGGAGGGTGTTTTGGGATCTAAATAAGAATGGCTCCTGGCATCAGGATCTCCTGGCATCGAGATCTAGGTGGGGATGGCTCCTGGCAATTCCTTAGGGTAGGTTGCATGCTTGGCAGTTGATAGTCAGCAACATTGAACTCAATGGTATATTTGGAGGTTTCTTATCTCATACTGGCTTGTAAAGACTCTACTTTAAAAAAAACAACAACATACTTTTCCTTTAACCCTATAGGTCCTTTGTGTATATACCATTGCTTCCAATTTAGTGTTTATATGGAATTCCTCAATGGTCAAACAAGTGGGTCTCTATTTCATGTGTCTTCACTTCTACCTCTTTATTTTCTTTCTGTTTTATCTTATTTCAATATGTTAGTATTTGCTTTTTCCTATGTTTTTTCTTTATTTTTTAATTATCCCATAGAAACCTATTTATTTTCTAATAAAAGACAGCAAGGGGTGGGTTTGCATGGGGCAGCTATCTTAGTAAGCTGGGATATGAGGGAGGGGAGACTGTAACTGAATATGTTATTAGAGAAACATCTAGTTTTAATAAAAGGGAAAACGTTAATTGTTCCAATTAAATTTTTGTAATTTTAAATGTGATATAAAAATGCCATATTTAAAGTGAATTTAATGCATATGTACTTAAATTCTCCATTGATAGATTCTGATTCTTCAAATAATGTTATCACGTATCTACCAACATTTATCTTTCACTTTAAAACTCATTATTTTTGTCTTGGCAATTAACTTAATCTTTAGACTTGATAAAGGCTAATTATGTTGCAGCAACAATTTTGGTTGAAATAACCTTCTTAGCTTAAATACTGTTTGTGTGTGTGTGGGGGGGGGGGGGAAATGGGTAGAAGGAACTGGGAAGAGAGGAGGGAAGGAGAGAGGTAGGGTAAACTGTGGTAAGGATATTCAAAAGAAGGGAAACGAAGACCAATATATTAATGTTGCATTCACAACAAATTAGCAAGTGAAACTGCGGACAAGGAATGGCACAGTCCAATGCAGCTGATGGATATCACTTTCCTCAATCTTTGAAGGGTAATAAAGTCTCCATTTTGTGTAAGAAAAGTGAAAAACTAAGGAAAAGAGAAAATAATTCCTCATGAACTGGCACAGTATGAAAAGGTGTAGAGAAATCACATTATTCTTGTAACCTAAATGTACTTTATTGTCTCCAAAATTGTGGAGTTTAATTTACAGGGTCCTATAATCATGGTACTGAGTAAATGTTTGATCTAATGATGGTGTTTAGACAGAGTTTGGAGAAACATGTTTGAATATTAGATAGGCCACACATGTTATCCCTTTCTACCTGCAAAGATTTTCTAAACTTTCCTTAATAAACTTACTCTCTGATGAAGAAATAAAGAAAAGGGAAAGAGGAAAAGAGAGAAAAAGAATGGAGGAAGGAAAAAGGAAAGAGGGAAAGAGGTAGAGAGCTTGGAAGGAAGAAGGAAAGAGGAGAGAGGGAAGGAGGGATGGAGGGAAGGATGGAGAGAAGGATGTAGGAAGGGTGGGAGGGAAGCTTACTCGGATCCTTTACTTATAAATCAGGAACAGCATATACAACTAAAGCTGAAGTTTATAAAGATGAGGGGATGGCTTGCAGGGAAAGAGCACATGTGCATTTTGCAGATCTAGCTCTACCTTTACTATCGTTCTTTTTTTATGTAACTAGTTTCTGTGGTTATTCCAGATTACAAGCTCTAAGGTGTTCATTGCTACTCTTTCCACAATAGCAACAGATTTATGCAACCTAATGAACCTCAACAGATGAAATTTTATTGAGAGACGTATCTCAGACCTAGAGAAACAATGCTACCCATTCTCTCTCATTTGTGTCCCTTCCTCCAAATTTCCAGAAGGGAGTTAGTAATCTGGAGCATTATGTATTTCAAAAGCACTAGCTAATAATAATTCAAGACTACACACATCTGTAAAGCCTCCCATAACACCGCACACATTTACTTTTGTATCTTATTAAGTTAATGTTTTAAAATAACAGAAATGCCACTGAAATTTTTATTTTTCACAAGATACTTTCTTCATTGTTACTCCAAGTAGGTAGCTGTGTCTAACAATTTGATTGTCCTGAGGATGACATCTTCCACATTTTTCTGTCACTCCCTATAAATGAGATATTTTCCTTCTCCAAATAGAATCTCTAGTGTCATATTCAGTTTATGAAATGTATATTCTCAGCCATTCTATCATCATTTTAACCCATGGAAATAGTGGAGACCATTGTCATTCCTTCAAATCACTGACATAAGAAAATGAGGTTAATTTGCTCATTTTCTGTGAAGCATTTTCCTTAATCTAACCAATTTCCATAAAGATTGCTTAAATAATCCATTAATTTACCATAAATGAGATTTGCCAGCTAAACAACATCTGTAGAGTGACAATTGTTTTGGGAAGACAAAAAATAAGACACTTCCCAGAAGAAAATATATGTGAGTAATAAAATTCTGTTCTGTTTATTAATGTTTATAAACATTAATAAAATCCTATTAAAATTAATAAATTTTAAATTAAAATTAAATTTAAATTTAAAAATTAAATATTAAAATAAATTAATAAAAATAACATTAATGTTAATAAACATTAAGAACATTAATAAAATCCTTGTTCTGTTTATTATGTGTCAATATATTTGATTTTATGATGAACATTTAAGAGTCAATAATTGGTGCACATATTATTTAACCCACAGACTTTAGAAACAGCAAGCCTTGTCTCTAACTATAGCCTTTGTGATAAAATGCAGTCCAACTATTATGTTACAGCTAATGAAATGTCTTAGTGTTTATTTTTCCCTAAAATTGGTTGACTCTGACTATTTCACTGAATTACATTTTATTTTTAAATTTTATATTGGTAGGTATATATTTGTATGAGGAACAAAACCAGTGCTTCTAAAATGATTAATAGAATCCACCTCAATCTTTTGCTATAAAAAGTTAATTGTCTAATTTTCTAAATGTTGATAGATGTCACACATGTTTTGGAGAAAGTCAAAAGTAAAGAAAACAAATATAGAATTATTTCAATCACATAGTATCATTTATGTGATAAAAACCAGCAAGTTATTGAGTCATTGTGACCTCCATATTCTTACTTCAATTCTAATGAATAAACAAACTTACTGAATTATAATCTTTCTATATGACTTTAAGTAAATGGAAACTTTAAAATGCATATAGGTTATCTCTTTTGAATACATTTTGGCTATTAAGGTTTTCTTTGACCTCAAGAAATATTTTGGAACAGATCTGAAATAAGCGTAAATATTTAATGATTTAATATTCAAAGGTACCCCAAATATCTTGTATGTTGTAGTAAGTTATATACACAGAAATAATATTTGAAAATCATTAATCCCATTAGAGAATGATTAACCAGCAGCACCAAATAGCTCTGTAAATAAAGTTTATCTACTGTAGACTACAAAAACTCACTACATTTATGAAACATGATTATTTGTCAAAGATATATCATATAGATGTTGAGATTTAGAAACCAGAAGAATATTCTTAGTAAACTCATTACCTTGACTTTATATATTTTTCTTAATTAAATGTTGTGATAGATTCATACATGAGTACTGTATTCAATTTCTACCCCTCTCTCTTCCAATCTAACTACTCCCGTGCCACCAATCCCTCTCAGAAACATGATCTCTTCCTCATTATTTACACACACACACACATACACACACAAACACAAACACACACAATTTCAAATGGACTAAGTACCGTTTATGTATGTATATATATATATATATATATATATATATGAAAATATGTATTTATATCTGATCCTTTGTAATGTCCCTTCTATAAAATGGAATATTTATTTACGAAAAATAAAAATAAGTCATAAAATGTGAAAAAAATAATGAGACTGTATACTATTATATAGAGTGAGGTAACAGACTTTAACTGTAGTTTAAATTTTTTCTAATAAATTTAAGGCAAGTTAGGCATTTTGAATACTACTTCAAAATAATAATTATGATTGTTATATGATATTTGGTTCATTTGTATGTTCATGTAAGTCACCTAAAAATAATTAATATTTTCAATCTTAAAAATAAAAGTTTTAGTTAGATAAATGCTGAACTTAGTTAAAGAACTATATGAAACAACACTCAAATATAAACAGTAAGATTCATGTTGAAAAAAACACATACCACAAGATGGAGCTGGAATTACATTTTCTAAAAAAAAAAATTGAATGATTGATTCATGTACTTTCAAAATATTTGAAAAATATTAAGTTCTATATAGTACAACTAATTTTTAACCACCATCTAAGATTTTGCTTATTTCATAAGTACCCATAAATGTTCAGATAAAATAAAATCATTTAAAATATTACTGTAAAATATACACATCAAACCTGTTAAAAAAAGAAATGTTACACAAATTTATTGCAAGGATGTAGTCATGTTCAATTGCAATTCAAGAATGAAGTAACAGTTCACTCTTAAATTCAGTTCATACTTTAATGAGCAGAAACAACTGGGTTCATTGTTACAAAATATCTGAACAATAAACAACATGGTGCAGTCACAGCTAGAACAAGGGACCTAGTCATTAAACTGTCTCATTTTGACTGGAATGCAGTTATTATTTATTTATTTTATATTATTATTTTTTATTACTATCACTGCGGTTGGTTTTTTTTGTTTGTTTGTTTTTTGTTTTTTGGTGGTTTTTTTTTGTTTGTTTTTTTGTTTTTTTGTTTTTTTGGAAAGTTGGCCCATTTTGAAGTTTAGTTTGATCACTTGGCTTTTAGTACAAGTAACTCTATTCTGGCCTATCTGCTCCAAGACTATACAGGAGGCCATTGCACAGTGAATGCCCACTATGAGCTTCAACACTTAAATTCCATACGGTAAAGCAAGGCAATGTTTTCAGAGGAGTATATCTACACTATAATGAGAAGAAACAAGATACAAGCTAGGCTGAAGAAATTAGTGGTTGTGGCTGCTAAGTAAAACTTTTGTTGATAAATAGCAGTGTGATAGTTGTGAAGAGAGTGTTTTTAGCTATGATACCCAAAAGTTATTGTTTTACAACTACGTGTGGGTTTACCTGCAATATAAATATGGTGGTTTTCTGTTTTGTTCCTCTGTCCTCATTTTCGATATTTGGTACAGTAACAGAATATCAATTTTTTGCAATTTCTGTGTAGATTAACTCTCCTTACATTTTCTTCTGAATTTCTATACTTATAAAAATTAACTATCTTCAGCACACATAAATCTAAAACACTGATTATAAAAGCATTTTATGTAACAGTAGTGTAGAGAGGAAAGAAGAGGGTTTGGATATAATTCTCATCCTGAGGGCTACAACTGACTTTGGTTTAATAAAAGACAGTTAGCAAGGAAAAACATAATAAAATAATCACGCACAATTGTATACGTTTCAGGTACCTTGAGAATGAAGAAATGAGAATCCAGTAAAGTTTCTATGTCAATGCTGGGATGGAATGCAAGGAACACAGCCCGGAAGCGCTGTGATGGAGTAAAAGGCTATTATCTTAGACAGCAGGCCAAGCAGAGAAGCCAGAGGAGAAGATTCTTCTTGGCTTCTGCTTTGTGCCATTTCTTTTTTTCCCCCAAACTCCACTTGGGAAATCAGAAACCAGATAATTTCTTTGTACCCATCTCAACAGCAAGAAGTAAATGGTTATTTAGCTTCTTAATTCCATTTTACTGGCTAGATCCGAGAAAAGTGGGTTCTAGTTTCTGTGATCTGCCTTTGAAAAAGGTATTCTGATAGCTCGTATGTATATTAAAACTTTCAGAGATTCCTGAATGGTAGAAAATTATCTGCGAACTTGGTTTTGTTTAGTATTTTATTTCTGATTTTTCTTTTGTTAAATAAACTTTTCATGTAGTGCATTCTGAACATCTTCCTTTCTCTCAACTCCTCTCCACTCATTTAACTTCATGTTTTCATGTTCTTCGTCTCTCATAAACAAAACAAAAACAAACAAACAATCCATTCCTTTTCTGTCTGCACGATATTGCTTCCTTGGAGTCATCTGCCACTTCCTGTTCTTACAATCTTTCAGACTCCTTTTTCATAAATCCCGAGCCTTTAGAGAATGGGTTTGAAAAAGGAATCTGATGTTGTACCTAGCTGTCCAAAGTCTCCTTCTCTGCACATTGTAGCAGCTTTTATTATTTAATGCCCTTTACATTTCCTTAAGATTTTAAAATCCAACTAAATTTCACCTGAAAAGAATGTTAAAAAACCAATAAGGAAGTTAAATGATTTATAACATAAAATCAGTATCTTTAGAGAAAAAAGTTTTATTTTAATTTCTTGAGAACAGTTCATTTCCTGGGTTTAAACTGAGATTGTTACTTAAGAAGAACGTTGCAGAGAACTATATATCACATTTTAGCAACTCTGTTGGGGGTTAGAAGAGTCTACTGTCATATGAACATTTAAAAATTGTTTCTATGGGTCCTGGATATCTGCAGCAAGGGGTTATCCGAAAAGCTGTTGCCTGTATGTGGGATATGTTCTAGCTGAGCTGCCTTGTCTGGCCTCAGTGAGAGAGGATGTGCCTCACATACCTAGGGGAGCCCCCACCTGCTCAGAGGAGGAGAGGGGTAAATGGGGATTGTAGGAGGGGGTGACAGGGAGGGGTAGGTGAGCAGGATATAAAATGAATAAGTAAAAAATACATAAATTTTAAAAATTCATTTTAGGTTAGTTAAATAAAGTATAGACTCCTTTTTTTTCCTTTTGCTTTAATCTAAACAAGATAAGTAAAAAGAAAAAGTAAAACCTTTAAAAGAAGGAATTTATTTAGAAAAAAAAAATATATATATATATATCCCTGAAGAAGTGTAACCTAGTGAGAGGAGTTTGGGTCATTCTCAGGTACTGAGAAAGCTATTAGCAACTTTGTGTTTCAATTTTGATATCAACACCTCCTCCTGGGTTGTCATCCTATGTAAGCTGTTGGCCTACTGATGATTCTCCTAGGACCCATTTAAATGCTATCTGACAAAAGCTTGCATAGTCCTCTGACATGGGGCATTTAAGAAGGACTGCTCCCTCCTCCTCTCCTCCCCCTTCCTTTCCCATCTCCTCCCTTTTCTCCATACCCCTCCCTTTCTCCTTTTCTCTCTTTCTCCCTTCCTCTCTTCCTCTTTCTTTCCAACATGTTCCTGGCCAATCTTTTTCACTCTTCCTCTCTCCTCTCTCTTTCTTTCCTTCACTGTCCTCCTCTTTTCTCGACCTTCACCCATTTTCCAGGTAACTTCCCTTTCCCTAATAAACTTCCTGTTTTTTTACTAGGTCTTTTGCATAGAGGTGACTTCTGGGGAAACACTTTGGATTGGCCACTGAGGTGCTCCTTCCAGCCACATTATACTGCATTACACCGTGGTTTTACAAAACACAACGCACACATTGCACACATTCTATTAACTACAGATCATTTACTATAAAGTTATATTATCATAGCAATATTATTGCAAATACTACCACTCTTATAATTAAAAAAAATATGGGTTATATCATAAATCCTTCTAGAAACAATAAAGGAGACTCAGTTCTATCCTCCTCTAGAAAAAAAAAATATTTTAAGGTATCCCATGTTTAAATAATTAGAAGGTTGAAAAAGGCTTTTTCACTTTAAAGGAGAAACATTGACCTCAAGAGTAGAAAAAAATACAATTAAGGACCTTCAGTGAGTTTCAGTTTCTTCTGAACAGCAAGATATTTTTGTCCCCCTACTTAAAAAAATCTGTGTTTCACACAAGAACCTAAGTTCTGATGAGAGCAGGTGAGGAAGCGTAGTTCGTGTAACATTTTTCAATCTAATATGCCCAAATTCCTGTCAAGGTTAAAGTTAAATGCAATCTATGGGAATGTGATGGGAAGAGCGGTGCTTAGAGAGTCAAGAGATGTGGAATCCCAAACACCTACCAATTGAAAAGACTTTAAGGGTACCATCCTAAATAACAAATATCCTCTATGGCTAAGACAGTCTATTTAGACTCTACTAAATGGCCGACATAGTCTGTAGATTCATGCATGCTGATATTTAACTAGAAAATGTTTCAAACAATCAGTGAGATTTGCAATGCCAGAAATTGTACCTTTCTATCACACCTCTGTACCATGTCCCAGCCTATCTTGCTCATGTCTATGTGAGATGGAAGGATCCACTTATTGGCATGATCCTGAACAGGTATCTAAAATGGGGAATAAGGCATATTTGTGTTTTTGTTTTTTTTTTTCACAAAATGCTGCAGAAGCATGCTAGCTGCCAGAGTGATTGGCGTGACATGCTAAAGATAATGCTGACCTGTGGGCTTGCACAGTGCCCTGACAATGGTAACAGGAAAACTGTATTGGGTTTATGGACTTGACCTACTTTTACTTGCCAATGTCCCAGATTAGATAACTGCTTTGCTTCAAGCTTGGGACAGAACGTGGAGTCTGTTAAACTAACTTAGAAAAATTAATCTTAAGGAGGAGTTATAATGACTCTTCTCTTTCCTTTAATGTGATCCTTTGACTTAATCATGGAGTCTAGAAATAAATCCAGTATTGGAGATTCCAATTATGAACATGGGTAATAATCTTTATCAGCCAGCTGAGTTAAATTAGAATATAGTTTCCACTCTTTCTGAGAACTAATAGTTTACCTGTTGATTCACAAAGCTACCTCCCCAACCCAGAGGCTAGCTTTGTGTTTTATAGCTGCTAAATTGCAGCTGAATTCTCAGAGCCACCTCCCCTACACTGGGAAGATAGGCTTGATGTCTGAAAGTAGCTAATTTGCAACCGAATGAGATACCTTGGGCCATCCAAAGACAAGTTAATTCTGCTTTACTTCTAACTCTTGACCTTTTATCTTAAGCAGACTGCTTGCCCACATCCAGGCCCACCTGGATTGAATATTGGCATGTCTGTTAAAGACACTTGCATCAAAACCTATATAAGAGGATCTCCTTTTAGGAGCCACATAGAACTCAGGCATGGGCAACAGTGAGAGGTGGCAAAGCAAAACACTGCAAGGGGAGGAACATGTTTTCTGTCTCTGAGTCCCCTGCGAAGGAAACCTGATTGCATAGAGGTTGGTGTTTAGAGGCACGCCTTAAAATAACAGCAAGGAAGACTAAAAGTCTGTCTATTGTTTTCAAATCTCATGGTTATGGAGAGCTTATTAATCAGGTTATAATAAACACGAAGAGCATTCATCTGAATATTCATTCTGATTTACAATAATTTAATTAAGCCATTCTCATAATTTTCAAAACAACTAACAGATAGTGTCATATTTTTAGGGAAAGTTTATTAAATCCACTAAACATATCATTTCCCAATTTATTAACACACTTCAAAATGGACCTTTTAACAATATTCAATATTAGCAACATGCAATATGTAGAAAATTAGCTTTCAGGAAATCATGGAATCTAGTAAAGATCTTAAAATATACATATTACATTATCAAATTAGTTTACATATAAAATTATATTTCCTAATATACAGGAAAATAATATATTTAATTAAAACATGATTTTATTCTAAATTTCCATTGTATGAAAGGTCATAAGCCTATAAAAATCACAGTCAGTGCCAAGGATAATTGATTCTACCTGGACATTTTCCTACATTATAGAAATTTGATATCTATCTATCTATTTATTTAGCCCTTGATTATTAACTCTTAGAACATGAAACAAGGACAGTTTTTTTTTTAAATTTTTGAATATTAACATGCCAATTAAACCTCAGGAACTATCACCTTCATGAAGTATGATTTAAACAATTAATTCATGTCTTCTGCCTGTCATTTGCAACTTTTTGTTAGCTCTTTTTTTGAGATTCAACTGACAAAGTTAATTTTATCACTATCCAGGAATAACTAACATGCTACATAGATTATCAAAGTAGGCCAGTGCAGAAATACACTTGTATTTGCTCTGCATTTGATTGGCTGCTTTGGGAGGATTATTTGTTTTTTAAATCTCATTGATGAATTACTGGTGAAAAGACATTGAAGTAGTAGTGCAAGTATGGGAAAAGCAGACATTTTATGTAGAAAATTACATATTCTACTTGAAGTACCCATGTTTCTACATTTTAGAGATAAGTTCTATTAGGATAAAAGGCTGTCTAAATCTCTAAATATGCACACACATTAGATGTTAATTGCAGTTTCTTGTGGTTCTAAAATATCGTCATGGACATGTGTATTTCTATCGTTCTCAGTTCTCCACAGAGTGATGTATTTTTCTCTACCCCAAACACAATTTCAGCATCATAGTGACTATTTACAAACTAGTTTCATGGCATCATAAAAACATTCCAAAATAGCACTAAAGGTCAGCAATAAACTCCTTGAATCTCACTGCCTCTTAAATATATGGGTGACCGGCATATCCCCCAAGGATCAGTGTTTGAAAATTAGCTGCTGAGTATGCACTGCAGTTAATCCTCATAACTGTGCATAGATGATGCATCAGCACTGTGATAAACCATACTCTTGAATAATAAACCCTTCTCGGGAGCAAATCAGTAGGTAATAATGTCATGTAAAAAAGCTGTGGACACAAGAATTATAAGACCCCTTTGGACAGCTGGCATATAACAATGTCATAGAGCAATTAATCATTTTTATTGTGAATTTTAGAATAAATGCAGTTAGCAATGGTGCTAAAAACATTAAACTGATATCAGACAATCAAGCAGGAGGAAGATTATTGGAGTCTGCCTCTCTCCCATACTTGTTTCCTAGGTAACAAGAAGAATAAAATGTGGATATCTCAAAACAATCACAAATTCAAGTACCAAAACATTAAAAATAATATGCATTATTGCCTATATCTTTACTGATCTACAAAAGCAGATTTCAATTTAAACTAAATCCAGGGAGGATTTTTGAAAGAAGAGGAACTCATCTATACCCATAACAATGCTTTACTGCTGTTTTAACAGGCACCGTCTGTACTTGTGCTTAGAGTCTGATAAAGAAGCATTCATGTTCTTGTTCAGATAAATATAAATGGAAATATAATGCCATAAATGCAACGGTATAGGTAAATCCTACTGAGGTTATTGTAACAATGTTATTGTAATGCTCATTCTTATGCGAATACTTATTAATTATTTAATTAAATTGTCATTAGAATTCCTTACATAGCACAGACCCAGTTGTTGCTGTAGATGATCAACCTTTCTTTACAGATTTGATGGAATTTTTTATCAATTAGCATTTGAAAATTAGGTAATGTTTAAGAAAGGTGAGTTATCATTTTGTTGGATGCAACAAAATGTTACTACTGTCTGGTGATGATTAATCTTGATTGAAGAGTTGACACTGTTCAAACTAATCTTCGAAAAAAATTCTTTTTATGTCTATAAGGGTGTTTCAGAGGGATTTAACATTGACGGGAAAACCTGCCATGGATGAGGGTTACTGTTCCAAGGACGAGAACTCTGGACTGAATATAAAGTCAAAAGCTGTACTCAGTCTAAAATATGAGGGCGTGTCTCTGCTTCTCACTGCATAGCGGCCATATTTCCAGCCACATGGGCCTCCTGTGTCCATCCTTTCCCTCTGAAGCATACTGCTGTGCTTTTGGATCATGAGCCAAAATAAGTTTTTAATCTATTTATGTATTTCCTTTCTTCCTCCTTTCCCCCTCCTTCCCTTCTTTCTTTTGCTCTTCCCCTATTGCTTTTGTCAAGTATATTTTTATACATATGAGAAATATTACTAAATGTTAAAAAAATAAAAGAGGACCTGGGGATTGGGAGCATTGTTGTTGCAAAAGCATGTTTCTTAGGCTGATGAGTCTCAGAGAGGAAGGTGGGGAGTTACAGGCTATCAGAGCCACACAGTGTTCTTGTGCTGTCGGGGCATCTTAGGAGGCCATTTTTGTGGAAGTTTGTATTCTCAGAATGATAAAAGAAATGTTGACAGTGTTTTCCTGGCTCATGCACTATCATAGGAAATTAAGGATTCTGTAGAGAACCCATAATGCTAGAGACCATTAATGTATTAATCTGAAAATGAGTCTGAGGATTTCATGTAGTACTTTATAGCTTAAGAGTGTCTGAATTAAAAGTAGTCGATTAATATTTTGTTTTTGTTTTTTGGGACAGGGTTTCTCTATGTAGCTTTGGCTGACCTGGAACTTGCTCTGTAGACCAGGCTGGCCTGGAACTCCCAAGAGATCCACTTACCTTTGCCTCCCAAGTGCTGGGATTAAAGAAATTTACTACCACTCGCTGGGGGCTAATTTTTTAGATGCAAGAATGTCAGAGCATGCAAGCCGTCCCATGCTGACTCCTCAGTGCCATTTAAAGGAGTTTTTAATGAGAACAAGCACTGAATGGTGCATAAACGTATGATACGCGTCAAACATGGTGAGGAACTGATCACACGCAAGTGTGACGTGGCTGATGAGTAGCATTTAGAGAAAGTACATACAGTTGTGAGAGTCACACAAGCAAGCAGCAGCTTTACCCTTTGCAGAGTTGCCTTGGAATCATGAACACAATTACTGTGACTCCCTGTTCAAGCCCTGTACTAAGACAAAATAACTATAGCAGACAAGAAAGTGAAGTAGAATAAGACAGAAAAACTAATTACTACATACCTATTGATTGATTCATTTAGTAATTTACATACATGCTGCTTTTGCTGCAATTCTGTTTATATTAGAAGTACATAAGTTCCGTTTATTTTATTCTGACCCATGTGGTTGAATTAGGAACCTGCTGGAAGATGCAGAGAAGGGCAAACCTGTAGGAGGACTAGCATTCTCAACATGGACACCTGAGATCTCTCAGACACTGAACCGCCAACAAGGCAGCATACACCAGTTGATAAGAGGACCCCAACACATATACAGCAGAGGACTCTCAGGTCTGGACTGAAGTCAGAGAAGATGCAGTTAACCCTGAAGAGATTGGAAACCTGAGGTAGTAGGAGGTCTCATGGCATGTGGGGTGGGGACATTGTCATGGAGACAGGGGAAGGTGGAACAGTTAGAGGGTGGACAAGGAGGGAGATAAAATTTGGATTATAAAAAAAAGCTTAAATTATTTTTTTAAAAAAGCAATTTTTTCACAATAGCAATATATCAATTCCATGGTTCATTAATTGTGTTCACCACTAGTCTCATTCCAGAGACAAAATGTAAATGGAACCCTTATTGGACAGACTTTTCTTTATGTAATTCAGTTATTGTGTGACTTGATATTATTTATTCTCTAAAACTTGAAGTATATGAGACTGTACCTTTTTATGGTTCCACAGTTCATATTTTCAATGACTTTTTTAACATTAAAATCAGAAATGAGAATAATATTTTTTCTTTTCAATACATAGTAACCAAACACTAAACCTTTATAGGCTTTTGATTTATTTTTTGTCACTAATCTGGTATTAAACACTTTTTAATGAGATAATCATTGAAATAAGTTAGATATAGCTGAATACTTGATCACACTTAAACAGATGACAAATTAAAGGAGATATTACAAACCAAGCAATCTCTTGGGTTGCTTTGGGTTTTACTGTTTGCTTGTTTCTGTTCCTGAAATAAAATTTTCAGGTATAAAATCTACTTGAAAGAAGACATGGCTTATTTTATTTATACATCCATGCCGCAGCCTATCATTGAAAGAAGTCAGAGCAGGATCTCCAGGTATAGACCTAAAATAATGAACCACAGAGCAGTGCTGTTCACTGGCTGACTCTAGAATCCTGCTCAGTTAACTTTCTTATACAGCCTAAGTCCAAAATGGGCTATGCCCTGACACATCAATAATTAGCAAAGGCATTCTATCATGACCATGGACAAAGGAAAATCTAAGCTGGGAAATACCTCAGTTGAGACTCTCTCTGATGACTCCAAGCTTTGTCAAGTTCACATAGAGAGCTAGCTAGGACAGTATTGAAGTTAAATTCTCAAGGTTTTTTTTTGTGTGTGTGTGTGTGTGTGTGTGTGTGTGTGTTTGTTGTTGTTGTTGTTTTGGTTTTTTTTTTTTATAGTGATGTTAGTTTGTACTTAATGCTTTTAGAAAGTCATTTTGCTTTTAGGAAGTATAATTTGTAGCAAATATTACAAACTTACCATTAAAATCAGTATCTAAAGGTCACTGCTCTGAGAGAAAAGGTCAACCTCTTTCTAGGCAATACTTGTTTTGGAAGTCCATGACTACCTGACTTAGGTGTAAGGACATGAATAGTTTTAACTTCTTAACACTAGTTTTTCTTTCTCAGTGGTATACTCCCCTGTATCAGACATGTAATATTTGACAGCTTAAGTTCCTCATCAGAACTAATTTAAAGGGAAAGAAGATTTAATGAACTACTTGCTTAACAAACACATATATACATGCATGTGTATTCCTAACTGAGTGGAAATTTCTGCAATTTTCAGACTGGGAAATGAACTTAATATTATGGATTAACTGTCACTTATAATAAGCTTGTTTAGTTAAGAGTATTAATTCATTTTAAATTATATTTTTCTGTCCAATACATAATTTTTTTACCCTTTGAATTTTAAATATCTTATTCTTCTGATTTTTTGCCTTCACAAGTCCAAAGACATGCTGGAATACTTGTGTTTATTCTGTTATGTTTCCATAAAATTCTTCACAAAGACTCTAAGGACAAGATCTAAAAATAAGCAAAATGTCACCACCATGAGTACAATGTCAAGTTTATAACTTTGGGGAAATTATTGACATATATTAACAACTTAGATTCACAGACGCACATATTAATCTTATTCCTTATTACAGTTAGGCAGGATAAAGACAGTTATACAGTAACTTCATTCTAAATACTCAAAATACAGAGGGAGTCTGCTACCATATTTTTTCAATGATGAGGGAGAATGAATCAACTTAAGAGATTCAATTTTTCCTGGAAGAATTCCTAAGCCTTTGCTATGATTAGAACAAGTGTCAGGGTTAAAATGGTTATGTCAGCAAGGCTTGAGAAAATAAGAACAAAAGATTGGAATGGGAATCAGTGAATGAATGCAAAAAAGAATTACTGTACTTGTGGCTAGAAAGCTACGATTGGAAAAAAAAAAAAGAGGCAAGCTACATGCTGCCCAAGACTAGTGCGACTACAGAAATCTATCGCCATAGAGAATCATGTAGCTGCTTAACTGTTAAAGATGCAAGAGCCTTTGAACAGCGCAAATTAGAGCTAACATGGTGAGGGGACAAGGACTATCTATCTGCTGTATCTCAATATTGTTAGTTGTCGCTACTAAATCTGTACAGCCGAATAAGGGAGACTACACGGGAGACTCTTCTTGACGCAGTTTATTCAGGAACCTTACTTCAGGAAGCCCCCATCCTAGTCCATTGCCCCAGTTATATATCCCAGCCTGTACCAGTCAGCGACCGCCATGTGGAGGCTCGTGATAGGATCGAGACAATGGCCCAGGAGTGGCCTGATATGACTTCAAAGGGCGCATGCGCACTTCTCTGGTGCGTGCGTAAGTGACTCTCAAAGGGGAACGTGGGGGAGCATTGCTGAGTCATGCAATTTGGCAACCAGCCCAGGCGCCATTTTAGACTGGCCACTGTGACCGCTCCCCACAGTTAGCTGTAATGTGTCTGATACAAATACATTATCGGAAAATTCTGAGTGAAGACAGAAAAACTAGGTAAACCTATCTCAGAGGGAAAGTTTAACCTACTCCTGGAATTCCTCACATTTTTCTGCACAAAATGAACACTACTACTACTTCTGCTGCTACCACTTCAACTGCTACTACTACTACTACTACTACTACTACTACATGTACTACTACTACTACATGTACTACTACTACTACAAGTACTACTACTACTCTACTACAACTACTACTACTACTACTACTATTACTATAATAAATTATCTTTTCTTCATGAATGCTTGTCTATAAGTGGATTTTCTAAGCCTGGTTATGTGGTTCTCTTTAGCAGTAATGGTTTCAATTCCTTGAATGTAACCTGTAATCAAACTTTGTTCTAATTCCTTAATCAGTCCCTTCTTTGCTCTTTTCAGATAATAAAAAGATCTTGAAAACACTTAGCAGAATTGTATAACTATTCTAAAATTGACATCCATTCAGCCTTCACATCTTACTATCGATCATGTGGAATTAAAGATAAACAGACATAACAAATCTTGATGGATATATTTCAGGGTGATCATAGTATCAAGAGATGTTGGATGACCAGGAACCTGATAACAACAAAGGGGATTAACTCTCAAGGCTGAGTTGTTATTACTCTGACCAGCAAGAAAAGGTGCTGTCCCAGAGAACAGAAAAAATTATGTAGTTTTGCCAACTACCGCTGGAAACCAATAGAACTGTCTGCAGATTTTTATTTTTTAGCAGAGGAACTATGTGGGTTTTTTTTCCCTTTAACACACAGGCTTTGTGGATTGTCAGGAGACATCTTGGAAAGGCTAAATGCATACATATTATGATTTTTCTTTTATGAGAAAAGGGAATTATGCAATTGCCCTTTAACTTGTTGTTCTGGTAAATTGAACAAAACATCATTAATGGGTTGTGGTGAACATTATGCTTATACAGTGTATAGAGTTTAATGTACATTTAAGTCTAGGTTTCTAAACTAAAGAAGGCTAGAATTCACATATATGAGAAACATAAGTGTCTCACATAAACATAAGAGCCAACTCTAAATAGTTGGAATTTTAGGAAAGCAGAAATCTCTCAGAGTAGAAAAGTGATGTCTGTCTGTCTGTCTATCTATCCATCCATCCATCCATCCATCCATATGTATTATTTGTGTTTATTGCTATAGAAATGACAATATTTGGTGTACTTTCTTTGGTTGGAAAGTACATAGGAAGATATGTACACACATGCAGCTGTTTCTATAGACTGTATTTGTTTCTCTTCTGATCTAGACATTTGTCTTTCTGCTATACTAATTTTACTCATGAATGCAACTGTATGTTCTGCTTAGTTCTGTGAATCATTTCATAACATTGGTTATGTTAATGTGACTCCTTAGTTTAAAAAAATTCAATAAAGATATTTTAATATTTTATCTTGAAATATTTGTCTTTTTATGTTTATTAGGTATTTGCCTACATGTATGGGTGGATATCATATGTGTTCCTTATGCAGCCAAAGGACCAGAAGTGGTTGTAGTATTACCTAGAAATAGAGATTCTCTGCAAAGTCAGTTAAGTTCTCTTGAGCCTTATGCCATCCCTTTAACTCTAAATTAGCATTTATAAACACACAAATACATGCATTCACATACACAACACAAACAAAAACAACAAACAAAACAGGCATTTAAAAAATAAAGTCTAAGAATAAAGAATCTGAAAACTCACTGTCTAGTGAGGAACTCATTCCTGGTTCATAGATAACACTAAGTAATTGGTTTCTTCAGTCACAGAAAATCAGATAAGCTCCCTTAATGTCACCTCTTCATGCCCACTGTTCTAAAAGAATAGCAGCCAGCAACCTGATCCTCATGGAAGAAGAAGAAGAACCGGTTTCTAGCCTTCAGGGGAGGGGCTTGGCCTGCCTTTGTATCTTGGGAGAGAGGGATTAAAGATGGAGACTTGAACCAGAAGCCATGTGTTTTCTTGTGCCCCCGTTCCTATACCCATCTCTCCTTCCAGGGAAACTGCTGTTAGAATATATGAGCTGGATTCTACACCTTAATAAACTTTATATGATTCCCGTAATGATTTAATTGTCTCGTGTGTGTAATAACTCAGGATATATATGTACACGTGTGTGTGTGTGTGTGTGTGTGTGTGTGTGTGTGTGTACGTGCGCGCGCCTGCACGCGCGTATAGGAGGTATATAAATGTTCACTTCGAGTGTGGTCAAACTTCTGATTTCAGGGCACATGTAGCTGAGGATAGCTATGAATGATTCCCATTATAGATTAATTAAGACTATGAATGAAGTCCACTTCATAGACTTACTTTAAAAACTATAAATTATTTTTTGATGGTTATTTTTTTCCTTTTTTCTTGGTGTTTGTTTCACCATGATTTCTGAAATTAATTATGTGATTTCACCAGAATAAAGTTTGTATTAAGACAAGTCTTGTATCACAGTCAAAACTTTGGGCATACTTACAAGTTTAGAATAACCTCAGCTTTTAAAATATCTTATCAGATACTACTTGGAACTTCAGAAACTAATACAAAGATTGTTTTGTCTTGTTTTTTTAATTTTTGCTTAATCTGTGTGAAGCTAAATGTATATTTATTTGGTGATGTGGATGAGGATGACTCCCACAGGCTCATATCGGTAAACAACTGCTCCCATCTCCCCAGATGGCAGAACTGTTACAGGAAGGATTAGGACAGTACTTCTAACTTTCTTAGCATTTCAACTCTTTAACAGAGTTGAAGTCTTTCTCATGTTGTGGTGACACCCATCCATCAAATTATTTTCATTGCCACTTCCTAACTTTAATTTTGGTAATGTAAATACCTATATTTTCTGAAGGTCTTAGGTGACCTCTGTGAAAGGGTCATTTGATCCCCAAAAGAGTTATGTCCCACACAGGTTGAGAACATTTGATGAGAGATGGCCTAACTTTAGGTGTGTCAATGCATGACGGTTTTGAGATTTTTTTTTTTTTTAAAAAAAGAGAGATAAAGAGAAAAAAGAAGGAGAGATAGAAAGAGGGAGGGAGAGAAGGAGAAAGGGAGGAAGGGAAGGAGAGAGAGAATGAAAGCAAAGCAAAACAAGATAAAACAACAGAAGGTCCATTCTGCTCTCTTTACCTATATCGCTGCCTCATGCTTTTGGATAAAATGTTAGCGCTTAACTACTGTGTCAGCACCTATTTGACTACATCATATTCATAGGCATGGTAGCCATGGAGTCTGAAACTAATGAGCACAGCCTACAAATCAGTTTTATTTTATAAGTTGCCTTGGTCATAGTGTTTTGTCATGACCATTAAAAAAAGTCACTAAGACAGAAATTGGTACAAGAGAATTAAATATTTTTCTGATCGACCCCAAAATAGTTATTTTTGAGGAATGTAAAATCTTTGGATCAAAAATCCTTTTTTTATTTTTTGATATAGAAATGTTATAGAAAGTGTTGGTAGAACTGTCTAGGGAGGTTTAGAGGTGTGTCCTTGTTGGAAAAGGTGTATCACTGGAGGTGAGTTTTTTAATTGGTTATTTTGTTTATTTCAAAATAACATTTTATTTCAAATATTATCCCCCTTCTTAATTTCCCCTTCCTTCAAGCTTTCACAGGAACAAGGGTCTCCCCTCTCACTGACTCCAGCTAAGGCCATCCTCTGCTACATATGCAGTAGAGCCATGGGTCCCTCCAGGTGTATCTTTAGTTGGTGGTTTAGTTCCTGGGAATTCTGGGTTGTCTGGTTGTTTAATACTCTTGTCTGTCTATGGGGTTGCAAACCCCTTCAGCTCCTTCAGTTCTTTCCCTAAGTCTTCCATTAGGTTTCTTGTGCTCACTCTGATGGTTGGCTATAAGCATCTGCATCTGTATAGGTAAGGCTCTGGCCTTATCTCTCTGTCATATAAAATAAGTTATGGTTTATACTTATTAACCATGTTAGGAATCCTATCTTTATGCCAGTGTGAAGGTGTACATTCTTAGTCTCTTGGGAGTTAGTAGAAGGTAAACATTTATGGGATAAAGGACAGCCTGGTCTACTTAGTCAGTTCTAGTCCAGCCAAGACTGTATAGTGAGATGCTGTCTCAAAACAAAAACAAAACAAAACAAAACAAATAATGGCTTAATTGGAAGAACTTACATTTTATTAAGGGCAATAACTGTCTAGAGATAAGAACTGAAACCGTTCACTATTTGAACTCATTAAAAAAAATAAAAAACAAAGGAAAGTTCCATGATTCTGCTTTCTGAAACACCTCAAGAAATATGAGAAAAAAATAAGAAAATATGCCTAAGAGTATCTAAGATTTCTATTGAGTAATTTGCTGAAATCAAGGCATGATTTTTCTTAATATAACATTTCAATATTTCTATTGACTCAAATCACAAAAGACTAATATTAACATTAATTTACAACTTGTCAATTAAACATTATATTTAAATGGATGGAGATGGAGAACATCATACTAAGTGAGGTAACCCAGACTCAAAAGATGAATCATGGTAGGCACTCACTAATAAGTGGATATTAACCTAGAAAACTGGAATACCCAAAACATAATCCACACATCAAATGAGGTACAAGAAGAACGGAGGAGTGGCCCCTTGTTCTGGAAAGACTCAGTGAAGCAGTATAGAACAAAATCAGAACAGGGAAGTGGGAAGGGTTGGGTGGGAAAACAGGGGGAGGGAAAGGGACTGATGGGACTTTCGGGGAGTGGGGGTCCAGAAAAGGGGAAGTCATTTGAAATGTAAATAAATATATCAATAAATTAAAAAAAAACAAAAAACAATATATTTTAAATGATTAGTACACATTTTAACATATTAAATGTAAACACACACATATATATATGTATATATATATATACTCACTTCTTATTGCATCTACAGTTTTCTGTGTCTTATAAGAAAAATAAAACATTCTAAATAAGATGCTATCTATGATTCTCCCCCCTTTGTTATTATATTGCCAACTAAAAATATACATATATTTATAAAATTATTATAAAAATCTAGTGTAATGTATAAGTAATGTGAAGACTAAACTATGAAAATATGTAATTATGCTTTTAGAATTGAGCATCTCTGATAAAGTGCAAGATTGGTTGCTGATTATTTACATAGAAGCTACAATGAAGAGTCAGTACATGAATGAAAACATTTTGTTCCTTGTTACTACTGTAAAGACACAAAACATAGAACGGATTCAACACAAGAGAAATACTATTGGCATCACGAGGCTGATATAAAACAGTGTGAGAAGGTAAGTCATGAGGTCTACTTTGTGTATGTGAAAAACAATATTAATTACTTTAGACAGCCTTAGTGACTTAATTGGAAGATCTTATAATTCATTAAGGGCAATAATTATCTAGCAATAAGAGCTGAAACCATTCATTATTTGAACTAATTTTTTTTTAAAAAATCTTTACCAAAAATTGAAAGTGGTATAAATATAGATAAAATTAAGAAAGATAGCTAAAAATTACATAGTATGATAGTTTATAATTAAATTTTCAGAGAAAGCAATATATGCATTAATACTTGTGTAGTATGCTGACTAATCATCCATGTCCAAAGAAAAATGCAAGAAAATAGAAAAGTCTCCACTGAAATTGTGTGTGTTAGTTGTATATGTTAATGTGGATCTCTTGTGCTTTTCTTTATATATTCACGCTAGGCAAGTGTCCTACCAGCAAGCTACCCAGTCATAAGCAGCTTATTTTGTGGCCGTCTCATCTCTTGGTAGCAGAGACCAAAATCTTACATCCTCTGCAGAAGAAGACAAGTGGAAGTAGATATAGATTTGGTTCATGTAGAAAGAGAAATAACTGTGTTCAGGGAAATAAGGAGTGAAAAAAGAACAATTGTGTTTTCTAAAAACCAACCAAACAAACAAACAAAAAACATAGGGATAAGTAGGTGCAGGTGATTTTTCAGTACGTCAAGAAGCAAAGATTCAGTGTTTGTGCAAGTTATGGGTTGAGACCAATGCATTATAAAGCCATAACTGTTCTGACAATAATTAGAGAGAAGTGAGCTGGAGGGGAATATAATCAAATATTAATAGCAGTGTTACTGAAAGCATTGCAGTCATTAATCCAGGACTCACCAAACCACTATGACTGCACTAAAATAAGTGAGAATTTTGGACAAGATAGGCTTAGAGATTGGGAATACATCCTTAATAGTTACAAAACTAACACCCCACTCCTTAGACATATAATTTTTGCTATTTACTTACATATCCAAAATTTTAGTGCCATAAAACCATATTTACTATAGAGCCTTGGCATGTCCCAGTTCTTAAAAAGATGAAAAATACCTGCATTTGCATAATGAATAGGTGAATTGAAGGCAACTCCTCTGATGAGAAATAAGTTAATGATACAACCTACTCCAGAGTTGTAAGCTTGTAGAACTTACAATTTTATAAGTATGAAGATTCTGATATCAATATCTAAGCTTCATTAATTGAAGCACAGTAGATTGTCTATCTTCATTAAGTAAGTTTGAAATATATGGTTCTATAAAACAAATCTGAAACATAGTATTATAATTTACACATATACTTAAAATATATACTTGTTACATATCAACATAGAATTTGTCTTTGAAGTTAATTAAACTTGTTAAATAAAAAATAGACATATATTTTAAAGCTTTGAGCAATTTTTGTACATTAAAACTATGCAACAATAAGACTGGAAACATATAGAAGAGTTCGAATTATCCTTAAAAGATGAATGAGTACATTAGCATCTCTATTGTCTTTGTTCAGGTCATGTTGAGACAGACATGTTGGTGAGACTTACAGGGGTAGTTTCTGAGATTACTAAGATACAGTCCCACAACAAATTTTTCAATAGTCTATCTTTTACAATCTCTGCCCCTCTTTCCATATTGGCCCCAAGCTTTTGATGCAGGAGTTTTATTATAGAAGCATCAGTTAGGATTGAAATCCATAATTCAGTTTTGAATATTTCCAATACCAGATGATCAACCCTGAAAATACATAAAAACATCAGATGGAGCAGATTGTTCTTATATATGCAGGCATATATATGTTTATATTCACATATTTAGATATTATAAATTTCATATGTTATAAAATTTCATTATGTAAGCATTTGAATATTCATACATATTACATATTATATATGCCAAAAAATATAATATAGTATTATATATTTATTTTATATTATCATTTTATTGTATAGTTATAATAGATTATATGCATATAAATATATAGGTATATTATAAACATTATCATAATTTATGCAGATACAATATATGTATGTATTTTACAATTGATGCAAAAGAGGGTGTGAATTTGAAAAAGTAAAAGCAGGGTTACATGAAAGGGCTTGAGGGAAGAAAAAATAAGAATTATTGTAATTATTATCACAAAAATAAATGAAATATGCAAAGAATATGAATCACTACTGTTATATGTTAACTATATATTTGTTCTAAAGACAGAAACCACAGATGCAATATCTAGTTTGTTCTTATGCTAAAAAAGATGACAGAGAAGAGGATTTAATAAAGATATTTTAGTGGCTTGCATTGTGTCAACTTGACACAAGTTAGAGTCAGTCACCAGAGAAGGAAACTCAGTGGAAGAAATGCCATCAGGATCTCCATTTTTTTTTTTTTTTTTTTTTTTTTTTTTTTTTTTTTTTTTTTGGTTTTCGGAGACAGGGTTTCTCTGTGTAGCCCTGGCTGTCTTGAACTCACTTTGTAGACCAGGCTGGCCTCGAACTCAGAAATCTGCCTGCCTCTGCCTTCCACTGCCCTGCTGATCTCCATTTACTTACTTACTGGTCAGTAGAGGAGTGCTCACTCCAGGTGGGTGGTACTATTCCTGGCTGGCATTCCTGGATTGTATAAGAAAACAGACTGAGCAGGCCATGGGGAGCAAGCCAGTAAGCAGCACCCCTTCCCGGACTGTGTGCCAGCTCCTGCCTCCACGTTCCTGTCTTCTTAGATTTCCTGCTCTGGCTTCATTCAATGACAGACTATGATGTAACAGTGTAAGCCCAATAAACCCTTTCCTCTGCAACTGACTTTTTGGTCAATGTGGTTTATCACAGCAGTAGAAATTCTAAGACAGGTGATTAACACAGGGTAAATGTTTCCGTGTGACTCTGAATTTGGTGAGATGAGAATTAATGTGGATATTCTTTTTTTTTTGTCTTTTTTTTATTCGATATATTCTTTATTTACATTTCAAATAATTTCCCCTTTTCTAGCCCCCCACTCCCCGAAAGTCCCATAAGCCCCCTTTTCTCCCCCTGTCCTCCCACCCACCCCTTCCCACTTCCCCGTTCTGGTTTTGCCCTATACTTCTTCACTGAGTCTTTCTAGAACAAGGGGCCACTCCTCCTTTCTTCTTGTACCTCATTTGATATATGGATTATGTTTGGGGTATTCCAGTTTTCTAGGTTAATATCCACTTATTAGTGAGTGCATACCATGAGTTTATCTGTTAAAAGGAAATGATCTTCATCACATGCAGCCATCATGGGTTTTTTTTTTTCAATAAAAGCCATCATATTTGCAGATATTATGCTATAGGGAAATACTCAGAATATTCAAACATAGAAAGTCAAATGATGTTACAAAATTAAAGTAGTAATATACAGTAATAAAACTTGTATAAGTTGAAATGTTGTTTAGAAAATGAGAGGACACAGTGATTAGTCGCAGCAGAAACAAGTACCAAGTAAACCTAATTCACATTTTAAAATGCATTAAAATTGTGCAACACATTCTTTTATAACACAAGATTCAGAAATTCAAATGGCAATGGTTTAAAACAATTAACCCTTTTGAAATTGGAATCCTGCAGAACTGACCTGCTATTTTCTGTGCGGACTTCACCATTGTTACAAGCCCATATGGGGAACTTGTTCTATTAGTTATCCAGTGATGAATATTTTTGTATCTATGTATCAAATTCAGAATCAGAGAGAATTGGGCCAAAACATATCTTCTACACAGTGAATTACATGGTCTGGTAGTTGATGTCCTAAGACAGGAATGTACTAAGGAAAAAGGCAAAGCATACAAAATTGCCTATGCAAAACTCACTTCCCTGGTAAATGAGCCCTGTAATGGTTAGGGAAGAGTACCAGAAATATGAAGAGGATTTCTAAGTACACCTAGTCTATTTTGACCTTGGCAAAATTATCTGCGTAAGAAGGAAAAAACGATAAGAATAATTAATAACATCATGTTCTAAGTTGCTTCTCTTTAAAATCATTCCATTCATTTACTTCTCAAATGATATCCCAATTCCTGATTACCCCTCCACCAACCTTCCATCCCAGATCTACCCTCTCCTGCCTCCCCTTTGCCTGTGTGAGGATGCATCTCCACCCAGCCACACTCGCCTCTCATCCCCCACTGCAGTAGCATCCCCCTATGTTGGGTCATCAACATCCCCTGGACCAAAGAACTGCCCCCCCTTACTGTCAAGCAAGGCAATTTTCTGCTACATTTATATCTGGAGCCATGGTTACCTCCCCTCCCTGTACACCTCCTAGTCTCTGGGAACACTGGGAGGTCTGGCCAGCCTATGTTGTTCTTCCTATGGGGTTGCAATGCCCCTCAGCTTCTCCAGTCCTTCCATCAGCTCCCCTATCAGGGTCCCTGGACTCAGTCTGGTGGTTGGCACCAAGCATCCATATCCACATTAGTCAGTTGCTGACTGAACCTCCCAAGGAGCTGCCACATCAGTTTCCTGTCAGCAAGCACCTCTTGACAACCACAAGAGTGTCTGTTTTGGTGTCTGCAGACAAGATGGATTCCAGATAGGGCATGTTTTAAAGAATCAACATAGGGGACGGCCCCACCTGTGGATCCAACCTATCTAAGTTGCTTCTTACAAAGTGCTTTCAGTACATTTTTATCTCTATTTATTCTATGGTAAGGGATCATTAGATACAGCAAGCTTTCAGAAAGCTTTATTGAACCCAAATAAGCCTAACCTTTTTTTCTTTCTCTCCCTTGTACTTCATTCCATTCCTTTATAGCTTTATTGTGATCAGAAATTGACTACCAAAGTTCAACTGTGATAAATGCCACTCTTTTACCTGCACTTCCTTTAAAAGTGGATATCATCTAAATTACTATTTTTAAAAACATAACCAAACATACATGTCAATGAACATACACTAGGTTCGATACAAATGATATCAAATGTTCCATCGACTGATGGGTCTCTTTTGTATAAAGCACTTCACTGACTGAGTACAGTAAAGTGGGAGGAATATAGTGGACTGTCCTGTCTGAGAGTGGAGCATGACCAGTTGGTTTTAGTGAATCTAGGGAGAGATCTTCTTTCCTGGAAGTATCAACTACAAGAAGAGGAAGGTGTAGAGGAGAATGGCATGATATTGGGATGTAGAATGAATGAATAATGTAATAAAGAAGGAGGAGGAAGTGGTGGAGGAGGAGGAAGACGAAGAAGAAACAAAAGGAGGAGCAAGGGGAGGAGGAGGAGGAGCAGAAATTTCAGAGAGCTTCCTTGACTTGCTGACCCTGAGGAAATATAGAAGACTTATTAGAGGACCACTTGCCAAGATTTGAAAATAAGCTCTAAAAGCCAGGAGGCATCATGGGCTGACAGCATCTCTTTGTTGTTAAGAGAAGAAAAACTCTTAACAACAAAGAACAAAGAATACTCCCAGTAATCAATGAGCATGGGAAATGGCTCATTGATTCCTCCCCTGTTGCAACCCTGTTGTGAAATTTTTGTTAAATCTTCTCTTCTAAAATGAGCAAATTTATTTATTTATTTATTTATTTATTTATTTATTTGTTTGTTTGTTTGTTTGTTTTACAGTCCAATTTTTATTTCCCTCCTTTTCCACCCATTGACTGATCTACATCCCATACCTCCTCCCCATCCCAGTCTCCACGAGAATGTCCCTAAAACCACCCTGAGATTCCACCTCACACCAGTCAGAATGACTAAGATGAAAAACTCAGGATACAGCAGATCGTGGCAAGGATGTGGAGAAAGAAGAACATTCCTCCATTGCTGGTGGGATAGTAAGCTGGTAAAACCACTCTCGAAATCAATTTGGCAGTTTCTAGGAAATTGAACATTGTTCTACCAGAGGACCCAGATATACCCATCCTGGCCATATACCCAGAAGATGCTCCAACATGTAATAAGAACACATGCTCCACTATATACATAACAGCCTTACTTACAATAGCCAGAAGCTGGAAAGAACCCAGATGTCCTTCAACACATGAATGGATACAGAAAATGTAGTATATTTACACAATGAAGTGGATGCCAACAAGTTCTTGCTGACAGGAGCATGAAATAACTGTCCCCTGTGAAGCCCTGGCAGTGCCTAACAAATACAGGCAGTATGCTTTCAGCCAATCATTCAATTGATCCCAGGGTCACCAATGGAGGAGCTAGAGAAAGGACCCAAGAAGCTGAGCTATTTGTAGCCCCATAGGAGGAAAAACAGTATGAACCAACCAGTACGCCCAGAGCTTCCAGGGACTTAATCACCAACCAAAGAGGACACATGGAAGGATCTATGGATCCAGCTAGATATGTAGGAGAGGATGGCCTATGTAGGATATCAATGAGAGGCAAGACCATTGTACCTGTGAAGGCTCATTTCCCTAGTGTAGGAAAATGCCTGGACAGGGAATTGGGAGTGGGTTGGTTAGTTAGCAGGGGGAAGAGGGATGGGACAGGGGGTTTTGGAGGTGAAACAAGGAAAGAGTATAACATTTGAAATGCAAACAAAGAAAATATGTGATAAAAAAGACCATCTGGAAAAAAAGTAAAAGATACAATTTTTCTGGTTGTATCATTTCATTGGCTGGAGCAACTGGGAAGATAGAGCCTTCTGGGAAACATGCTCAAGCCAAAGCACTTGGGTTGCAATCAGAGCACAGTGTAAGAGAAAAAGCAGAGATATATGATACCTAGAAAAATCTAAGTTGACACTGGCATTAACAATATTTCCTCTCAGTATATAGTGGTTATTTGATGAATATTTGTAAAGTCATTTTATGTGATTAAATGGTTTTTGTTACTGTTGTTGTTTTAATTACACAGATTTGAGAGCAATGGCCATAATTTATCTCTATTCTAAGATTTGGAAAAATTCTTCAAAAATATACAAATAAGCACATGCATAAAGGCATCATTAAGCAAACACACAGCAAAGGGTGACACAGGAGAAGAAGCCTATGGAAGCAGTTATGGTGAATATTGGAGTTTATGAACTGCGACATTTCATAGCACACCCGACAAGGTATCAATTACTGTTATATTAAAAAGTGTTTGGACAAGATTTGATTATTATATTAAAGAGTGTTTTATTTTCAAAAATGGTTTTATCTATTTTTTGTCATTTCTCTGTTATTAAATACAATTTGATTGTATTATTTCCCCTTCTTCAACTCCTCTCAGAACCTTTCCACCTCCCTATTCAGTGAACTTCATTTTCTTTCACTTTTTTTGATGTTTAAACATATCAGGGGCATTTCTTTGGATTATTTTCAAACTTACTTTATGAAACAGTAAGTTCTTCTGTAGAGTTTTCATGACTTCAATGTTGACTGACATTTTGCTCCCTTTTATACTTCCTGCCTCTGCTCATCTTTCTTTGCTGATTTTCTCTCACCTTCTTTGTTTACAAAAACAAAAGCTAATTGGACTGATTAATCATTTACTTTTAAATAGTACTGGTCCTTAAAAAGTGCATACATAGTTTAATGGAGTATGTCTTAGGGTTTTACTGCTGTGAATGATACCATGACCAAGGCAACTCTTCTAAGAACAATATTTAATTGGGGCTGGCTTACAGGTTCAAAGGTTCAGTCCAGTATCATCAAGGCAGGATCATGGCAATATCCAGAGAGGCCTGGTGCAGGAGGAGCTGAGAGTTCTACAACTTCATCTGAAGGCTGCTATGAGAAGATTAGTTTTCAGGTAGTTAGAATGAGGCCCCCCCTAAATTCTACACCCACAGTGACACACCTCCTATTAGTACCACTCCTGGGGTAAGCATATATATATATATATATATATAGTTTCTATAGAAACTATCACAGAGTGTTTTGAATTTTGACAGAAGCAAGTTTGGGATTGGAGTAATCAAAAACTAGAAAAGATATATGTGGATGGATACACAGTGATAAGCAAATATGTTTATATACTGTATTATTTTTTAAAAGGTCCCACCACCAATAAGGCATTAAACGAACAAGTACATAGGGTGACTCATTCATTTAATTTTCACCAGGTTGAGTCTCTGACCAGATAGTGTCTGAACTGGAATGATTATGAAGAAAGGAGGGTGATGACTATGCAGGAACCTAGCAAAAGTGAGGCACATCATTCACACAGATGCACACACAGGATGTAAGGCACCTCACTAACAAACAAACAAAAAAATAGGAATCCTCTTTCTTCCACTTTAATCTATTTTCTTTTAAATTTTTATCGAATGTATTCTTCATTTATATTTCAAATGTTATACCCTTTCCAAGTTTTCCCCCTACTCCCAGAAAACCCCCAACCCATCCTCCTACACCCTGCCTCCAAGAAGATGCTCCTCTGCCCAACCCATTCCCATTTACCCCTCCTCAGTTTCTGCATACTGGGACATCTATTGAGCCTTCATAGGACCAAGGATCTCTTCTCCCACCGATGCCTGACAAGGCATTCCTCCACCATACTTGGGGCTGTAATCATGCATACCACTTGGTTGATGGCTTAGTCCTTGGGAGCCCTGGAGGTTCTGGTTGGCTGACATCATCATTCTTCCCATGGGACTGCAAACCCTTTCAGCTCCTCCAGTCTTCCCTCTAACTCCTCCAATGGGGACCCTGTGCTCAGTCCAATGGTTGGCTGCTAGCATCTGCCTCTGTATCTGTAAGGCTCTGGAAAGGCCCCTCAGGAGACAACCATAACAGGCTCACTTCTTGTCATGGATAATAGTGTCTGGATTTGGTAACTGCATATGGGACAGAATCCCAGGTGGGGCAGTCGCTGGATGGTCTTTCCTTCAGTCTCTGTTCCACACTTTGTCTCCGTAGTTCCTTCCATGTGTACTTTGTTTCCCCTTCTAAGAAGTACAAAAGTATCCATACTTTGGTCTACCTTCTTCTTGAGCTTCAGATAGTCTGTGAGTACATACCATGTGTGTTCTTTTGTGAATGAGTTACCTCACTTAGTATGATATTTTCCAGTTCCAACCATTTGCCTAAGAATTTCATGAATTTATTGTTTTTAATAGCTGAGTAGTACTCCATTGTGTAAATGTACCACATTTTCTGTATCCATTCCTCTGTTGAGGGACATCTAGGTTCTTTCCAGATTCTTACTATTATAAATAAGGTTGCTATAAACATAGTGGAGCATGTGTCCTTATTACAAGTTGAAGCATCTTCTGGGTATATGTTCAGGAGAGATATAGCTGGGTCTTCAGGTAGTACTATGTCCAATTTTCTGAGGAACTGCCAAACAGATTTTCTATCATCAGTACATATGTTCTTTTGTATGTGTATGTGTGTATATGTTTATTTTGTATGTGTGTATAAATTATCCAAACAATGATGATATTGAAGCGGTACTGCACAGACACACATAGAATACTTGTACAACTTTAAGGAAATGCTAAAATATATACAGATAGATTAAACAGTATATGAAGACTATATTTTTCTGTAAAGAAGAATTATTCTGGCACTTTATAATTTTTTTTGAAATTTTCATTTTTAGTCAAAATTCCACAGAGATCAACATAAGAAGTCATAAATCACTGAGAGTTGTTTTGAGGGTTGATAAGCATCTTATAATAGCTACTTTATAAGAAGTATAAACTAAGCATAGAGAATCAAGTGAATATGAGGCTGGATTAGAATCTTATCCTTTATTGAATGGTGTAGCAAAAGCTTCAACATATTAAAGCAGAGTTTTGGGTTTTGTGGAAAAAATTAATATTAAACAGTATTTTATAAATATTAAATATTAAAACTATTAAATTGAAATTGTTAGGAAATAGATTTGAAAAATTCTCATGGTAACTAAGAGAACTTTGAAGAAAACAATAAAAATACTTTAATTTACTTTTGATTGAAATGGGTAGGAAACAAAATTGAATGATGTTATGCTTTGTTTATCTTTGCAAATGGAAATGAAAATTCCCATGAATATAATAATAAATAAAATACAACAAACTTCAATCTGAATAGAATGCATTCCAATTGAAGCTTTACTGAAATGCAATTTCTTTAGAAACAATTTTCATCAAGGCAAATATTTAATACTATTGGAGTATAGCAATGTTTCCACTGAACAGTGTAAACAATCTAATTTGACATTTTATTTTTTAATAAATGATTTTCATCTGCTGCAATTGGAAATAATTTTATATTTACTATATACTTCATATGTAGATAATATTAATACAGATTCAAACATTATTTTGGTATTATGGTCAAATGTCATAGTTCTGTGTTATAATTTGCAGTTATTCTGACTAAATTCTGGCTAGGAGTCTTCTTTAAAATTTTTCCTTATTCCTATTCTCATGGCTATACTTTATTTCAAAAATGTTTAATACATTAAATAATGAAGATTCCCTTAATCAGTTCAGCATTGATCACCCTTCAGCTATAGATCCTAGCCACATTCTTAGCCAGTGTATTATTTTGAGATAATTTTAGATGGATGAGTTTCTCCAAAAAATGGTAGCCAGTGAGTGTTTATTTACATGGAATTTACATATTTTTAAATTTTCATTAGTAATTAACTGAATATTCTATGCACAGCTGTGATTTGTTTTCTTTTCCAGTTTTGGCAGCAGCACGTTTCTATAAGATTACATGCATTTCCTTTTGTAATGTAACTATCTTTCTATAAAATAACATTTGATATAACATACAATAATTGTTTCTATTAGCTATGCAAATTTAGCATATCTATCCTGCCTGAGGACAATGCTTTTCTATCAGTGGCATTTCTATGTGCCCTTAATGGCTTCTGTTTATTCATTTACTAAATAATTCATTCATTGAATATCAATTTTCAGCCACATGCCAAAGGGGCCCTGGACCCACTCAGTACAACTGTTCTTCCACAGTATTAACTTTCTATAATTGGTAGCTGTACCTGAGTATCTTTCAAAGCTCTCACACAAAAATGGCACATATCATGAAATAAACCTTCACTTCTCATTGAACATCTACTCCAGGCTCTAGCTAATAAGAAAGAAAGCTCTTTGTCAAATTTATGATTAGCTTCTGAGAAACTGGAAAGATCGCTCAGTGGTTAAGGTAATTCATTAGCTACCCTTTCAGAGGGTTCAGGTTTGATTCTTGGCATCCACATAACTGCTCACAACTGTCATAAATGCCATTTTCAGGAAATCTAATGCCCCGTCTGGACAATATGTACACCGTATGTATCTGGTAAAAAGATATTCACTATAGGCAGAATAGCAATACACCCACCTCTCCACAAACTGACCATATCTATGTCTATGTCTATGTCTATATCAGTATATCTATATATCTATATCATCTAATTTTATATCTATATCTATCATATATATGTGTGTGTGTGTGTTTATGAGTATGTTTGTGTGTGTTTGTGTGTGTGTGTGTGTGTATGTATGTGTAATTCTTGCTCTTCTACAAGATATCAATCTACTATGCTACTATCAATCTACTTTATATTTTCAAATTTGGGAATAATTTATAGTAGCTTCTTTGAATATCTCTATTTGAACTATATATTTTTATATTTTTAAACTTTTTTATTTTTAATTGTATATTTTCTTTATTTATATTTCAAATGTGTTGAAATATCTCCTTTCCCTTGTAACTCCCCAGAAACCCTCTATATAGCCCCCATCCCCCTGCTCCTATGAGGGTGTTCCCCCTTTTACCCACCCACCCCCACCTCCCTTGCCTCACATTTCCCCACAGTGGGGTATCAAGCCTTCACAGGACCAAGAACCTCTCTTCCCATTGATGCCCAACAAGGACATCCTCTGCTACATATGCAATTGGAGCCATGGGTCCCTCCATGTGTACTCCTTGGCTGGTGGTAGTTTAGTCCCTGGGGCTCTAGGGTATCTGGTTGGTTGATATTGTTGTTCTTCCTATGGAGTTGCAAACCCCTTCAGCTCCTTCAGTCTTTTCTCTAACTCCTCCATTGGGTACCCTTAGTCCAGTGGGTGGCTGTGATCATCTGCCTCTGTACTTGTCATGCTCTGTCAGCCTTTTATTTCTGGGGTTGAGTAGGCTATTATATGTTATGGAAACAGTATATATACAATTTATAATAAATATGCAAACTAATTTTGAATTTTTAAAAATCCCAACAGTTGATATTGCTTTGTTGATATGTAGAAAGACAATGAGTCATTGGACTATTCAAAGACATTGCCTTAAATGACTGCCATTTCTGATATTCAGATATACCCGAACATGAATGTTTACCTGTATATTTTATAAATAGTCAAAAAATGAGTTCTTTGCAGTAAGAAATTTTATCTGAAAATTAATTATCAATTGTGATGAAAGAATTTACATTTCTGTAATATATTAAATTATACATTGTAGGGGGTCTTTCTGGTGCTGCTTATATTGAAATACTAAATTTTGTACCTCAAGATCTGGCTGCTACAAAACAAGAGAATCCTCACATATACCAGCTTTTGTTGTATAAACATTGTCCCCCCAAGTTATCCTTGATTGGTTAGGAAAGATATCTACAGCCTGTAGCTGGGCAGAAGAGAGGTGGGGCTTAAGGTTCTTGGCTTGGGGTCTCAGGCAGGGACCACAAGAGAGAGGAAGGAAGAAGGAGGAAGAATTCATCTTGCAGTAGGTCAATTGTGATAGCTGGCCACTGTGAATAGCCTGTCTGAGTAGGAGCAGACCAGAAGGAACATGGCAAGTGATATCTTGGGATTTTGGTGGGAAAGTAGACAAAATAGCATAGAGGTTTGATCTCTGCCCAACTCTAGTGCTTCAAGGATTATCATAAATATAAAAGCTTTCATGTTATTTATTTGGAAACTAAATGATCTAAGTGGGTTAAAAAAACAAAATAATATTTACAACAACAGTACATGATATATATCTTTAATAGTATACGTGATATATAAATATACATTAATATATATGTTTGTAATTTACATATATGAAATAAAGCAAGCATAGCAAGAAAATGACTGAGCTGTAACTTCAAATGATTTTCACATAACAATGCTATTATCATCTGCTGAAATAAAATCGGTGAATTTTTCTTTGTTTTATGAGAGTGTTCTTCCATAAAAACTTTATCAAATATTGTAATTGAACTTTTTTCTATGAACTCATTTTCCTAATTAAACCATTTAAATAGAATGTATAGATCAAATGTCAGTATACACAATTTTATTCTCAAGATTTCCTTTTTGAAATATATGTGAAAAAATATATGATGCTTTACTTATATGAAACAACATTGCATATACATTTTAAAAATAGGTTCACAGCTGGCTAATTAGCAAAAGGGCAATTATTGTGGCTAGGGGAGAAAGCTCACTAATATGATTTAAATTGAGAAAATGAAAAAAGTTTTGATGGAGTTATGCCCAAGAAAAGAATTATTTTTATTAAAACCACACTATATTAATTGTAGTTAAATGTTCTAGTCAGGAAACAGACTTGCTAAAGTATAAGAAAACAATTTATTTATAAATAAATGTTTATTTCTCTAATATGTTTGCGATAGAGTCAGAATTAGTGGCAGAATTTTGAAATTTTGTCTTTGTCTTTGGGACAATTTAAAACTGCTTTGTGTCATATTGCAAAGTAAAGTCTACTTCCACATTGTGTAGGTGGACTACAGATGCTTCTTACAATTGCTGCCAGTTAACAAATGAGTAACCATTAATACATTCCATTAAATTGGTACTTTATGCCCTCCTTTGGAAACAAAAAGATACAAATATACTGTCTATTATAAACAAATAACATGAATTTGTAGCTGTTGCTTTAATGTGAAATTTGACATATTTACTAATACAGCTTATCTTTATTTTGAAAATTAACTCATGTTTTACAGGAAATTCACATAATCTAAGCATCCTGCAGACTTCTTATATTATATTTATTATATTATATTTGATTTATATTTGATGCTGTAATATATTTTAATGGTTTCTCACATGTTAGTTTTTTCTAGTATATCTGTAACCTTTGTCATATCTCACATCCTGAATGGAGCTTAAAATCAAATTGAAATATCACAGGCCATATCATTTCCTTCAACCAGTATGTAAATGGCTGGATATTATATTCATAAACACCTACATATTTATATTTTGCTCTCCACCAATAAACAGCCATTATCACACTTGCACATTAGTTGAGGGAAATTTCATTACTGTATGCTCCCTTCTAGATGTGCTGGTTGTCTGGGTTTGTTTTGCTCCAGATGTCTCGAGCTCATCAGAGAAGAGTGGACTACATAGACATCTTATGGCATTGGCAGACACATACAAGAGCAAAGGCAGTAGTGTCAAACAATCTGAAGTCTTTACTCTGTCACCCATAGTACAATATCTCTGGATGGAAAGTCATTTTTAAAAAGGAAGTTAAATATGGAGAAATAAATATCCATGATGACATTGCACTGATGAATACAACTATAATAAAACTACAAGGCTTCTACTTTCTCATGGCATGCGGGAATGGGTTAGGAAACTGGTATGTAGTGATGGTTTCTGAACAACACACTAAATTATATTAACTCTATCAAGAACATCTTTGTAAACTAGAATTAGAAACAGGTTTAAAAGATTGTTTTTTCAGTTGAGATTTGCATCTAGAGAACTTTACTCAGTGCTGCGTGGTATGACCCCTCAAAGCTGTTGCAGTATCTGAGGCATTCATTATCGGTCACAACATACCTGCTCATGTATGCTTGTAGGTGAGTTACAGGGAGAAAACAATGTCTGTGGGTCAGCATGTTTTCTGCAATAAAATCATACAAAGCCTTTTGTTTAAAATTAGCTTGTGGAATATTTTCTGGTCAGGGATCTAGTAAAAATTTCATCCCAAATATGCATATCTGACCAACACATGCAGAAATATTTCTTTTATATGAAGTGATGTATGTATGTGAAAGCTTTTGTTTATGTGTAGAAATAATATGTATATATATACATATGTAATCATACATATAATGCTTATGTGTATATATTTTATAAATAAATTAGGGACATGAATATAGATTTATTTCAGACTAAGAATAATTAGAGTCATTCATTACTTATACATGGATAAGCAGTCCAATGCATGTAATGTTACATGATTTTTTGTTGTTGTTTTTGAGAGAATCTCAAGTAGCTCAGGCAGGTCAAACTCACTACGTTAATGACAAAGTCGATATTAAAGTCATGCTTATCTTACCGTCACCTCCAATTGAATAGGATTACAGTGCTTACTACAGAGCTTAAATAGAATCTCAATGAATTCTATTTTAATATTGATTGGGATTTGTAATCACAGAAGCTGCGATAACAAAGCATTTACAATAAAAAGTTACAAAAGTCATGAGATAAACAATTTTCATTTGCTCAGATACTGCAAATTATACAAATAAATCCAGTGTGATCACTATATCTTGATAGAATGTATTCTTCTAGAGTTAGACTATATATGTCATTATATTTATATATAATATATGCATTATTTATATTATGGAAAATACAATATATTATATAGAATATATATATATATAATAAAAATAGCAAGCATGACCTTATTACCTAACATACATCAGTTTAAAGTATTATTCTGTATATTAGTATATTTAATTTTTGCCAGGATCTTGTGATTTTTATATTATTTTAAATTAACATTCTGACACAGATGCTTCAGTATAAACTCAGTTATAATTAAGTAGAAGAAAATCTATCTGAAAAGAAATTTATTTCTGACACATCTGTAGATTGAGGATCACTATTTAATTTTATATATGTATAGTTTTCTTGTGTGAAAAAAAATGTTCTTTATGTCCATACATTTCTCAATTCAGAGAGAATATATAATAGGTGAAGGTATAAAGCAATATATCTATATTTGTTGTATATTTATGCTTTGATATGTGTATAATGATCATGAATGTATATGGTTAGTTTAATGTATGTGTACATATACTTGCAAGAGGAGAAATATTTCATCATATTATGGATTATATTTTCACACATATTTATATGCTTTGCATTAACTGAATAATTAGTGTCAATATGCACAGGCTCACTCACAAAATTGGATAAGCAAACTTGTAAAGGAAGAGTGACAATTTGTGTATAAATTTAGTCTGCTGTTATGTTGAACAAGTGATTAGAGGTAAGAAGCAGGCACTTTCTAAGAGGCTTAACTGCAAACATTTTCTTCTTGTGATATTTAATATATTTTCTTATGAGATCACTGAGACATGAGTCTAAAGAAATGCAAATGTTATAATACTTTAAGCATTTTTTCTGGCTCTTTTTGAATATTATAAATTGGAAAAAATCTCATATATACTTATATAGTCATATATACACATATGTATGCATGCATATATACATATCTACATATATGTATATATGTGGTGTTTTTGTACAGAGCAATAGTAAACTATGACTCTTGTCACTACTAGATTAAAGATACAATATGCAAAATGAGATTATCTTAGACATCAAAAAGGAGCTGAATTTTATTTGTATTTATTACTTTTTGTGATAAACGTATTTTTACATATTTTGAGTTACTTATCTAAATCAGTTCTGCAAATCAGAATAGCAATTAAGAAAGTAAATCAAGCTTACGCATGAAATGAAAATTGTTTTACACATTATTTTTAACTAAATTAGATCTTGTAATTAAACTAATAATTAAAACCTTAGCAATTATTCTTTTAATTTTGATAGTACAGCTTATTTTTTAGTATCTTAATTTAGTATGCTAGAAGTGTAGATTAGATCAATTATTTTAAAATAGGTTTCTCTGTTCTAGTTTATATTGTTCCTTGATTTTAATAGTTTTTCTGGAGTTAGTATTTAATATTACAAATCATCAGTTTTTTTCCATTGTTCAACATAGTAAAACACTATTATATACATTTTTTCCTATGTTTTCAAGTCAGTGTGAAAGAATGTTCTCAAAAATTTTAATGTAATAGTTCAGAGATAATTTGTAGGTGTGGACTTATATATAATTATAAATGTGTAGTAGTCAGCACATGTAAAGTAGCAACATTTCGAACATCTCTTGGATCATTAGTAAATTATATTTTAGAGGAGCAAATATGTCTCTTACATTTAAAGAACCAACATGTGTTGATTTTATGTCTTATGAGTGAAAATGTCCTTGTAAATTAATGGATCTTTAAATATTAGGTTTAAAGCAATATTGTGATGGTTACTTAAAAAAGAAGGCAATGGGAATTCCATTTTATTTGATTATTTGTTTTTCTATTTAAATTTATAAAAATTAAATCTTCCACCTTGAGATGAAGGATAAAGAAAATGACTCTATGGTTATGTAAATTCCTCTTTACTTACTTGTTTTCCTAAAAGAATTAAAGGTTTGATAAAAGTAAAAATACAACTTCTCAACACCTCATGGAACATTCTCCAAAACTGATAATTTAATAGGGCATAAAGCAAGCAAAAACAGATACAAGAAAATTGAAATATTCTTGTGCATTCTCTCAGATTACCATGGATTTAGGCTGAACTTCAACTAGGTAAGGGGATTTCAACAGAAACCCCTCATACTCATGGAAACCGAGCCATTCTCTACTTAATGATTACTCAGTTAAGGAAGAAATAAAGAAGCTAAAGACTTTCTAGAATCTAATGAAAATGAAGAAATACAGTATCTAAACTCATGGAACACAATGAGAGCAATGAATGCTAAGCGGAAAATTCATAGCACTAACTCCATCCAGGCGGAGTAAATGGCAGGAAATAGTCAAGCTCAGGGCTACGATCCATAAATTAGAAACAAAAACAACACAAAGAGCCAACAAAACCTAGAGATGCTTCTGTGAGAAAATCAACAACATAGACAAACCCTCAGCCAACCTAAGTAAAAGGCATACAGGCAATATCCAAATTAACAAAATAGAAATGGGAAGGAATACAGAACAACAGAAACTGAGAAAATAAAATTAAAATAAAAACAAACAAAGAAAAAACAATTAGGTCTTACTTCAAAAGTTTGTACTCTACAAAACTGGAATATCTACATGAAATGGATGAAATTCTAGAGAGATACAATGTACCAAAATTAAATCAAGATCAGATAAACTATATGAAGAGACCAATAACACCTAAGGAAAGATAAACAGTCATTAAAAGTTCCATCTGCCACCCTGCCCCCAAAAAAGCTCAGGGCCAGATTATTTTAGTGCAGAACAGAATTCTACCAGACTTTCAAAGAAGATCTAATAACAATACTCCTTAAACTATTCCACAAGATAGATGCAGAAGGAACACTATGTAATTCATTTAATGATACCACAATTACCCAGATACCTAAACCACACAAAGACTCCAAAAAAAAGAGAGAGAGAGAGAGAGAGACAGACACAGAGAGAGAACTTCAGACCAATTTCACTTAAGAACCTTGAAACAAAAATATTCAATACAATTATTGCAAACTGAAATCAAGAAAAAATCAAAAGCACCATTCACCAAAATCAAGTAGGCTTCATCCCAGGGATGGAGAGATGGTCCAATATACAAAAATCCATTAATGTGATCCACTATATAAACAAACTCAAAGGAAAAAAACACAAGATCACCTCATTAGATGCTGAAAAAGCCTTCAAAAAATTCAACACCCTTTCATGTTAAAAGTCTTGTGGAGATCAAGTATTTAAGGTATATACCTAAACATAAATCAATCAAAGCAATATACAGAAAGCCAATAGACAACACGAAATTAAATGAAGAGAAACTTGAAGCAATCCCACTAAAATCAGGGCCAAGGCTGCTCATTCTCTCCCTATCTAATTAATATAGTAATTGAGGTTCTAGCTAGAGTAATAAGATAATAAAAGGAGATCAAGGGGATATAAATTGGAAAGGAAGAAGCCAAGGTATCATTATTCATTAATGATGTTAGTATATGTAAGTGATCCCCAAAATTCTACTAGAGAATTCCTACAGCTGATAAACAACTTCAGCAAAGTGGCTGGGTATAAACATAATACAAAGAAATCAGTACTCCTCCTTTATTCAAATGGAAAATGGTCTGAGAAAGAAATTAGGGAAATAACACACTTCACAAGAGTCACAAATAATATAAAATATATTGGTTTAACTTTAACCAAGTAAGTGAAAGAACTTCAAGTCCTTGAAGAAACAAATTGAAAAAGCTAACAGAAGATGAAAAAGTTTCCCATGCTCATGGATAGGTAGGACTAACATAATGAAAATGGCCACTCTACCAAAATCAATCATCATATTCACTGCAATCTCAACCAAAATTCCAATATAACTTTTTACAGACCTTGAAAGAATAATTGTCAAATTCATATGGAAAAACATAAAACCCAGGATAGCGAAAACCATCCTGAGAAATAAAAGAACTTCTGGAGAAATCTTCCCTTACCTCAAGCTGTACTATAGAGCAATAGTGATAAAACTGCATGTTATTGGTTCAAAGACAGGTTGATTAATGGAATAGAACTGAAGATCCAGAAATAATCCCGTACACCTCTATATAGTTGATTTTTGACAAAGAACCCAAAATCATATAATGGAACAAAAAAAGCATCTTCATCAAGTTGTGCTGGTCTAACTGGATATCTGCATGTACAAGAATGCAAATAGGTCTATATTTATCAGCCTGCACAACACTCAAGTCCAAGTGGGTCAAGGACCTCAGCATAAATAAGGATATGCTAAAGTTCATAGAGGAGAAAGTAGGAAATAGCCTTAAACACATTGGAATGGGAGACAATTTTCTGAACAGTTTTCAGGCTCAGGCTTTAAGATCAACAATTGATAAATGGTACCTTCTGAAACTGCAGTGCTTTCATAAGAACAAGGACACTGTCAATAAGATAAAATGCCAGCCTATAGCTTGGTAAAGGATCTTTGTCAGTAAAACATCTGAAAGAGGACTAATATCCAAAATATATAAAGAACTCAAGAACTTAGACCCATGGGGCATATGTAGCAGAAATAAACTCAGTCTCCATGAGGGCTCTAACAACTGGATCAAAGGCTCTCCTTGAAGCTGTAGCTTGACTGTGGTATCTGTTGTCCAACAGGGCTACCTTTTCTATCAGTGGGAGAGGATTAACCTAATCAGTCAGGGACTTGAGGGGCCAGAGTGGGAAGGTATAAAAGGGGGGCATTCTCTCTTAATAGAAGGGGAAAGTATGGGGGAATATCTCAGCAAGGAGGGACCAGAGGGGGGCAGCATTTGGTATGTAAATATATATAAATATATATAAATTAAACAAATAGTCAAAACATAAATTAAAAAAAAACCCAGTCAACAACAACAACAAAATCCAAAGAAAAGGAGAAAAAGAAAGGAGAGCATGGTGATAAAATGACTCCTAATGATATTTTGCTGTCTTCACAGATCACGGCCTTATTCAGCCATCATCAGATAAGCCTCTTCCTGTAGCAGATGGGAACAGACACACACATCTCCCAGACATTATGCACCTATTCCCATTGGTTAATGTTTCTTTTATCTTAACATATTTTATTATACAAAAAGAAAAGTTATTTAACTTTTTTTTACCATTGTCTTAGTCTCAGAATTCCTAATGTGAAATTCATTCATATATGATCATATTTTATTAAACATTGTATTTTAATGCTAATGCAAATAGTATATTCTGAAGAACCAAGGATATATGGGTTTGATGGTATTCTGCAAGCCATTCTTTATAGTATGATGATCTGCATGATATAAACCTGCTATACTTCCTTGTAAATTCTATATTTTTCATTGTTCTTATTGATTTTTTGATAACACACACACACACACACACACACATACACATACACACAGCTTTATATTCAAGTTGCAGGAAATTCATCATTTCCATTTTCACTCTGTAGTATATTTTTGCATATTAGGATGAAATCAGTGATAATTATTTGATTAAGTTTCCTGATACTTTCCTGGAGCTAGTACAGGAAACGCAGTGAAATATAAATGATATTTTCTATAATCCCATTAAGCTAAAAAGCATTTCAATGTATATTTTATAGAAAATTCTGGTACAAAGAATTTCTCAGAACAAACCTGTTTTGAATTTTGATTATTTATTTTTACATTGTTTCTTCTCCCTAAATTCTGTGTTCCAGGAATTCACTTATAAATGTACAGAATATTTTATCAGAAACATTATCTTCTTCTGTTACAAATATGTAAGATTACTTTCCCTAACTGATTCATATCCCACTCTGGATTCTATTCTTCGCTCTACAAGGGAACACTCCTAGGTTTTCAGGAAACACACAATCATATCCACACTAGTTTGTTGTGCAGAAACAAAGGAAGTCTACTTTCTAATCTAATGTCTGTTCTTTCTCGTATTCTGAATTCCAATTCTACATTAGAAATTGATAGGGAAAGCCATTTTTCAAAGTGAATACAGCTACCCATTCAATGAATTTGAGTTCTTGCTGTCAGAACTATACTACATACCATATTCTTTTTTAGATGCTCTTTTCCAATAGCCACAGAAGAATAATTCTAATCATCACAAGAGTTCAAAGTGACAGATTTGAAGGTGGAAAGAAACAATGTATTCAATCTTATATATCAAATCCTGATGGTGCTGGATCATTCACTGCCGTAAGACACATCAGTCATCATACCATGACCAGAGAAACTACTAAAACTAATGAAAACATTTATAAAACAGCAGAAAATACTCCATAAATGATTTATACTATATCTAAAAGAATGATCATTCATGATCATTAATTTCAAAAACCAGTAGAGAGACTAACTTGAGGATGCATCACATATCCATTAAATAGACTATAGTCTATAGTTTAGGTGGTAAATAGAATGTAGGACACCTAGAAAGAATTCTGGGATAGAGCCAGGCAGATCTGCTCAGGAAGATGTGAAGATGACCTCATAGTACATTGGCACAGGTAAGGAGCCATGTGGCAGAATATAGGTTAAAAAATGCGTTATCTTAAGTTATGATTCTAGTAATAAAAGAGCCTAGTTATATATATGGCCAAGGTACTTGTTAATATATTTGAGTGTGAGTCTTATTTCTTCTGGCATTGTGGGACTGGGGAGAAGAGCAGGACCTAACTTATATAAAACAAACAAACAAACAAACCAAACCAAACCAAACCAAACAAACAAAACCTCCACAGTATTAGATTAGCAGTTACTAAGCTTATGTTTACTTTTACATGTACATTAGTGTATTTTTACCCGTTAAGTTGAATGATAAAATAATTTCTGAAGGCATGGATTCCCAAGCATGTGCCCTGATGATTCAGTAGAACGCACAGTTCCTAATTTAGGGCTTTGGGAGATCTGGATTGCAAGTCCTGAGTGCAAGGGGTAGGTGGAAGACTGACTGAAATCTTGTTCTTGATGTCAAGTACTGGGTGGTGCCAGAGTTTGTCCTTTGACATCCAGGTGCCCAGCTCCCTAATGTTGCCATCACAGCAAAGGGAATGAAACACAAGAAACTTCAAGATGACTAGTCATCAATGCAAAAACTCACCCTATGCCCAGTGCAAAAGACTGCTGTTAGAGTCAGAAGGCATGGGCACATCTATGGTGGTTCTCTTTTGCCTTTCCCTTGTCATTGTGCTCTACCATCATAAACTTGGACAGACGGAGGTGAAGCACCAAGCCATGGTCAGGACTTCCCATGCTTCCCATGACTTTTGTTTCCCCTTTCTGGGCTGATAGCTTTCTCTCTCGATTGGCCAATTTTCAATGCATCATTTGCATATATTCCTACTATGGTCCATTGGAACTTATAGGAAAGCCTTACACTCATTCTTCTCTTTCCCAGAGTTCAGTCTCAGAGGTGAAGGACTGAAGACTTTGATGTCAAACTCATCAACTGCTCTTTAAAAATGAAGACACACTGTTCCAGTCCTCAAGATCTGTGGGAGACAGAACTTTCAGGAATGCACAGACCTGTCTCTTTAGTTGCAATTGGACACACACACACACACACACACACACACACAAGCACACACAAGCATACACACACCTTTAAAGTCTTTAAAACAAACTATTGACTGTTGGCAAATCATCCTTTATAGTTTTATTTAGTGGGGAAATGTGACTTGACTCTTTCTTCTAGGAATATCTTCCAGATAAATAAGTTCTGAAGGGGCTCGCTGGGTCAAGGCATACTTGATGCATAATAGTTCAAGCACAATGGACTGATTTTTATTCTCACGAGGAGACAATTGATTTCCCAGAGTATTTCTTTCCACACTTGTACCGTGTCGTGCACAAGTTCCTGCTACCCATACATATACTTATGGTAAATTCAAACTGTCAAAGATGCACAGAAAGCACCTAATTTTCAGTACTTCAAATTCCACCTGCAAATCTTAAGTAATACTGCTGATTTTCTCAGATAAACATGATTGTTTCACCTTGGCTCTGATTATTTTATGATTTAATATTATGAATTTAAAAGAACTTAAGTATACTAATGAAAATAAAAAAATAAGCCTTACTAGAACAGCTTTCATTACTGCCAGGCAGGAAACAATGGATTGCAAAAAAATATTTCAATGGATATAAGCTAATAAAATCCTTACTTGAATCTCCAACTTAAATTGGATTATATTAATCATTGATAGACCCTCATTTCCATGTACAACTAAATCCTCCTTTAGTCCCCAAAATAATTACACACACGGAGGCACACTCATGCATGCACACACACACACACACACACACATTTAAAACTATGCTTATTTTTAAAAAATGTAAGCTTATTTTTAGTGTTATCTTGAATACTTTTTTTAAAAATGATTTCTTTAAGAACTGTAGGGTGCCTGTGTCAACTTTAAATGACTATATAATAGGAAAAAAATAAACCATATTGTAGAACATGGAATTCTTTATAGCATATTTGCTTATTGTGTATACCAATCACCCATATATTTAGCAGTTATCTCTATTAAAAAAGGAAAATGTGAATATCCAAGACACGTTTTAACTAGTGACATCTGAGAGAGTCATAGCCCTTCTCCTTAGGTAAGAATCTGAGCTGATTTTCACTCTGTACTTATTATAAAAGTTGAAAATTATTGGGAGTAAAAATGAAGTATTTTCGTGACAAGAAGCGCTAATTAGACACACTAATTCAAATGCCAATTAACTCAAAGGCCACTTTATAAGGATGCTGCAGTCACACTTATAAAACAACGTGATAGAATGTTTATAAATAAGTACCTTTATTAGATAGTTAGTTTCTTTACATTTAAGAAAGTAATAGATTATGACATATAAGTTACCTAGTCATATTAAATCTGTTAAGGAAAGTTATTTGCAGCATAAAGTTTCTTACGTGAACTGACAGTGATTTATTAGTTTTTATAAAATTACATTTATTTATTTCTTTATCCCTTACTACTTGTTCATTCATTTATTTATTCATTTCTCTTCGTTCCTTTGTTCCTTCCTTCCTTTCTTCCTTTCTGTATAGAGCCTTATTGGGGTGCCATGCCACTTGCCAGGAATTTGACATCAACCAAGGTGAAGTTCCTCTCCCAGCCTTTGAGATGGAACTCCTGTGTTAGCCATAATCCCCTCCAACTAGGGTGGAGTACTCAAACCAAGGTGAAGTCCATTGTTCTTCAAGGGCCTGTAGCTTCCTGAGAAACATTGACCACCTGTGGAGCAACCGAACCAGTAGTGCTGAGAAGTTTCCAGCCTTTGGGGGAAGCATTTTTCTCCACCTCCATATTTGTAATCCTCCAATAAACCTTGAGACCTTGAGCAGCAGATGTTGTCTTTGTCTTGATCTCTTTTCGTCACCTTCCCATACATCCCCAGCTTCCCTTCCAGGTAACTCGTTTGATGTAACTGCAGGCAGGTACACTTTTCTTTCTTGCATTGTTGGGGTGAAGGTATGTATGCCATAGCCTATATGCAGAAGTGTAGCATGTCTGGATTGCAGGTTTACTCTGGTAGTCAGATGTAGCAGCACAACCTGCTAAGCCATCTTGCCAGCTTGTAGTAGAGTATCTTTAACTGACATGGCCACACAAGAAGACCAGGAAAATGGTTAATGGCCAAAGACTAGTGTTTAGGAGACTGAAAAGATCTTTCTGGTTCTGTAGAAAAGGGAAATAAAGGCTGTGGTTTATAGTTAGAATGTTTGCACAATCAGCACAGCAAACACTCTTGGTTAGAGTGGGATCAGGTTGGCTTCTATCTCAGGACTACCCTGTGAAGACACAAGAAAATAACTTGTTTGCAAGTAACTCTGTATTTATACTGAAATTATTACTCCTGACTAGGTAATCATTCTCAGTGCCATGCACATGGCAAAGCAGTCTTATCAAGAGGACATTTTTCTGTAGACTCCATTACAGGACATTGTTTTCAGTTTGTTTGTTTGTTTGTTTGTTTGTTTGTTTGATGAAGATACTCACATATGAGATCTCTTGTCCCAGGAATCCAAGTCATGCATAGTAATGAATAACAACTTTTCACAAAAATTAAAAAGGGAGAAAGAAAAAGAAAAAGAAAGACAAAAATGTCAGCTTAAGCTTCTCTCCATGGATAGAATACTTTCCTTCTCCAACACTCCATAGATGAACTCTTACATTATTTCACCTGAAGGAATACTGCCTATACAAATTAAATGAGATAATCTCTCTTGCTTCACTTCAACTAATTACAAGTTTGAATCACATATTCCAAATAACCATACAGTAAAACCTCGATTAATGCTCAATTGAATTGATGAGGGCTGCCATCTGGCCTGTTTGACACATAAAACTAGCTGTCGTAACCCTAAAAGAACATTTTAAATTACAGACCATAAAATATGGCATGGTTTAATTATACTTATCTTTATTTTTGTTCTTGCCAGATTAATTAACTATAATTATTCTCAATTAAATATAAGGCAGTGGAGAAGAGACATTTAGAGTTGTTAATGAGTAGACAGAATTAAAATCAATGTGTGATATGAATGCCTTTTCTGTACTATTCTGCCTCAGGATATATGTGACAGAAGTAATATAAAGTAATATAGATAATTAATTATATTTCCCCAAACTCATTTGACAACTATATTTGCTTTGAATAGATTTCTTTTTCCTTCATTTTTTACTTGCATAATTTGAAAATCATCTGATACAGTTTTCATATTTTTATTTACTTTTATTTTTAGAGTATGCAATTTTATTCCATCTCTTTATGATTTTCTTGTTTTTAGTTGTGGGGTACGTGTGTGTGTGTATGTGTGTGTGTGTGTGTTGTTTATATACCTCAAGAATGAAAGTTCCCAAGGATGCCAGGAGAGGCCATTGGATGTTGGATTCACTGGACATGGAGTTATAGGTAGATACGAGCTGCTGGATTTAGGTGCTAGGAAATGAACTGTAGCCTACTTCTAGAGCAGCATGTTCTTTTAACTGCTGATAATTCTCCCTGGCCTATTTACTATTTTTTGAATGCTTTCTGTTTTGTACCTGTCCCTCTCTGCCTTTCTACCTCATGCATCCCCACCCACCTCCTGTGTGTGAGTGTGTGTGTGTGTATGTGTGTGTGTGTGTGCACACTTGCACTCATACACAACAGCACATACACAGACATCCTAAGGCACCTTCCCTGGGTAGATTCTCACCTTTCTCCTGGTTGAGTCAGTGTCTGACTTGTTCTTGCTGTGGTCCATACTGGAAGTTAGCCGGCTCATGAGTTCCCGGCTAATAGTCTTTTATCATTTCCCATTTCACAGGAAGAATGCTGCGGTTCCAGCTTCATCCTGCTATATCCCATCATTTTTCCGGAGTTCTTAGTTTCAAAAAGTATTTTGTCTTTCTGAACCATGACTTAACGTCACTAGTAAGATAAAGGAGGACATTCACCTACTCAAAAAAAATGCTTCTTTTCTTTGTGTTCCCTTTTATTTCTTGATACAGTGTCGCATGGCTGGCCTGGAACTAGATATGTAGATCAGGCTGGCCTTGAACTCACAGAGGTCTGTCTGTGTCTGCCTCATGAGTGCTAAAATTAGAAATGTTCACTGTTACACTCAGCACAACTTGCATTCTTACTTCTTTATTCTTTTATTTCTAAGTCAAAACACTCCAGATAATTTGCCTCCTCGTAGTCTTAAATTAGAAGCATACAGTGGTTTCTATTATTTCCAATATGTGGAACAAGTGTGACTGGGGAGAATGGGTCTGGAACCAGAGTGACATTAGTAAAGTCCACAACTCCAAAAATCTTATCTTGAGACAAAAGTCTCATCTTGAGTAAGGATAACTTCCTCCCTCTTCTCAGCCTGCATGCGATGGGCACATGGCCCTACCACCCTTACCTACATCACTCATGGAGAAGCAAAGTACCCTCTTTGCCTAAATTAAAAGATTAAGCAAGTGGAATGTCTCTCCATGGAAATAAAGTGTTCCAGGTACCTTATACTCTAGGTACCTCACCCCATGACAATAATGCACACTCTCCCTGAAAACCTCTATTCACTCCCCATGGTTTACATAGGGCTTGTTATCCCGAATAAGGAGACCTGCTGTTTCCCAGAATACCATCTAAGAGAGCTGTTTTAGTTTCCCCTAATAAAGAAGAGCAAAAACACTGAAAATCTCAGAGAACGTCTTCCACCAGGCACTTGGTGCCAAACTGAAATCCTGCCAATCTACCCGTTTCCGCTCTAATTCTTCCTTTTCAGCCTAGTGTGCAGCAGTGCCTGGACATCAAAAGAAAGAAACAAAATGTGGTACCACACCAATAGAATATTTTGAATCATAGTGTGGTTGCAAAAATTTGTTGTAATCTCAAAATTTTGTGGGAAACATTTAGAGGGCTGAGAGTGTCCTAAAGGGGCCATGGGAGGTACAGATATTCAAAATACATTGTATGGTATTCTCAAGAATTAAAAGTAAGCATAAAATCAAATCTATATCACTGAGAAAAAATAGTGACTAAGAAATATGTTTACATTTAAATTAATTTTCATTATGCATAGTAATAGTGGAAAATTATATACTAAAAGGTAGAAATGTGTAAGCATATAAATATGAAATTAATACTTTATAAAAATATTAATTATATTATACTGTAGAACATTTATGTGTGGGTAACAAGCAGAGCTTTAAAGAGAGATTTTAATAAATATATATTGATTATATGACTAATTTGCTGTACTTGACATATTCTTTGCCTACATGATTTAAAATGTAATTATGAGCAAACTTTAATACATAAACATTAGAACAGGTAATCATTTAACACTCTGGAACATTTAGAACTCCTAAAGTCATTCTTTCATTGCAAAAGCAATATATTATATCTTTTACACATAATTATTTAAAGAAAAACTTATTGATATTTGTGCAAACTCAATCATTTATACTTTTACAAAGCAGCAGATAGACACATATTTCTCTGTCAAAACTGACTATAAAAAATAGGACAGATACAACTGAAGATTACTGAAGTGTTTCCTTTGGTAATAAAACTGATTAGAAGTTAGCATTTTCTCAGTCACAGAATTAGTTAAAGAAATAGCAAATAAATGGTTAATACAAAAGATTCTAAAGCTATAAAAATTCTTTTAGCTCCAGAGTGTTTGAGGCTTTGAAAATTGCTCACTATGGAAAATATTTGTTGTGCTAACCAAAGGACAAGAGGTTGAATGCTTATGACTCAATGAAAAAGAAACTCTACACAAAAGCACATATATGTAATATGTAATTCTAGTCCTGATAGAATATGATAGAATATGATAGAATATGAAGCAGAGTTCAGAGATGTCTTGGAATCTTGGTGAACAAATTAGAGAAATTGTATTTAAAATAAGAGGAAGAGAGAGCCTGACACCCGAATTTTTTATGAAAACCTATTGTGGTATGAATATACTCACTGAAAAACTGAAACTCAAATTCAAACACACACACACACACACAAACACACACACACACGTGAACATACCTCATACAACAGTCATAATACACAAAAAATAATGTAAGATGGTGAAAGAGGGAATAACTGGAAATCTTTGTCCCTCTTCTCTTCTAAATGTCTTGTCTTTAATTTTTATTTTTTTAATATATGTAGTCCAATGTGAGTTTGGGGATTATAGACTTCAGTCCTAAATTTTGTAACATATATACACATAAACACGCAGACAAACAGACACACATACATATACACAGGCACATGATTACAAATTTGCACAGATGAAATGCATACATTTATTATTTTCAAACTCAATACAAGTTTAGATATGTCATAAAGTAAACATGTATAATTTTTAAAAGTTCAGCCTTTTGTAAATGTATATTAAATACTTAATAAAATTAAATGTTGAGTTTATATTTGCTTCATTGTTGTGGTCCAGGACTTGGCTTAATTTCTTAGGGGTTATATGATATACTACAATTAATATAAAATAACAGAAATGTATACACAGTTCTATCAAGTGATATCCTGATATCATTTTTGTGCTGTTTTGCTTTCTGCTGATTGAATAAAGTGTACAAGTCAAAGAAACTTTGGAATCACAGTGTCTATTTGATTTATAGATTATAGTCCATCATTAAGGAAGCCACATCAGGAATTCATGGTAGGAAACTGAAGGCAAGAACTGAAAAAGAGACTATGGTGTTATACTGTCTACACTCTTGTTTTCTTTCATTAACTCAGGTAATTTTAATACAACCCAGACTCATATGCCAAGGTATGCCTAGACACAGTTGGCTGGGATATTATCATTGAAGAAAATGCACCCACAGTCATCTCTGGAGACAAATCTGATGGAGGAAATTTCACATTTGAGGATATTTCTTTCAAGGCATGTCAAGTTGAAAACAAAGATTAGCTGATACTAATCCAAGTTGTGTCACCTTGACAGACCAATAAATAACTATTTAAATAAAAATTTTCCTTATCCCCAAGGACTCAATAATATCCTACTTTAATGTAAAACACAGTACAACTTTAAAAGTTTTACAGTGTTTAAAAATTTTCAACAGTTTAAATGCCTATTACTTTTTTTAAATATCCAAAGACTGTGACTTCTTATAATATTAAAACCAAGTTAAATTATTATTCCTAACAGGATGAGTCAAGGTATAGTTATAATCTTATCACTGCAAAAGCAAGATCCATCAATGGTAAAAAATACATGTCTAACCTGTTGGACTCACTTCTGACCTTCTTGGTTCTAATGAGCTTGAGAAGTTCTATACTTCTGTCATCCACAATATAAACAGCTTGTATAAGGGTCCATGTTTCCTCAAAGAATTATAGCCCATGCTCAAATAATAGGTAAATGCAAGGAATGTTTTATTCTGCAGAAGTCAAGCATACTAGGATCATCTATTATTCCATTATCAGAATAGTGAGACAACCAAGTGAGCTCACAGGCTCAGTAGATGAGATTTATCTATATCTTTCTCTAGGCATTCCAGAACCATTATGGGGTGTGAAAGCCTGAGCCTGTTTTGTTTTTGTTTTCTTTTTTTTTTGTTTTTGTTTTTGTTTTTTTGTTTGTTTGTTTTTATTTGCATGGGCTTGCCTGTCTAGTCTTCTGAACTGCCAATTTGGAAATCTATATCTATCATGGAATCAGCCTAGCCTTCTCATTTGTTTGGAAGTTCAATATATCCCCATTACAAGCTCCCATCTTGCTTTTAGTCATCCATTGCTCCAGCATCTCCAATATATTATGGTCTTTTCTCCAACTGAGATAGCAACTTCAAAAATGGCATTTCTGTCTTCTTACATTGAGAACTCTGGTGGTTTGAATATGCTTGGCCCATGGGAAGTGGCACTATTGTGAGGTATGGCCTTGTTGGAATACATGTGACCTTGTTGGAGGACGTTTATCACTGTGCAGCCAGGCTTTGATGGTCTTCTTGTGTTCAAGCCCAGCCAAGTGAAGAAGAGAGTAGCCCCTTAGCTGCAGAAAAGTCTCCTCCAGGCTGCCTTCAGATCAAGATGTAGAAGTCTTAGTTCCTCTCCCACCACATCTGCCTGCCAGATTCCATGCTTTCCACCATGATGATAAAGGACTGAATCTCCTAAACTATAAGCCAGCCCCAATAAAATGTCCTTTATAAAAGTGACCTTGGTCATGGTGTCTCTTCTCAGACATAAAGCCCTAACTAAAGTCCTCAGCTGGTTTATCACCCCTTCATCCTTTAAAATTATGACTGTTTTGGAGATCTTATACATGCTAGCCTCCAGTTGGACATACAAACCCCATCCATGTTGGGCCACAGTTACTGTGATGACCCTGAGGGAATAATTCCTACATGATTATCCTGACCCGTCCAGCAGGTCCAGTTATTCCAGGGTCCCGAAGAGGCGCTACCTGAGGGTCAAAAGGGGGGAGAGAGAAAGCGAGACCAAGCACGCTAAGAAAGTCGGAGTCAGTCTGGGTTATGTCAAGGCCTCATTTAATGTTGGGGAGGTAAACGAGTTTTAAGGCTTACAGAGAAGGAATTGGCCTTCACACAAGAACAAAGGAGGGAAGGGCGGAGACACCCCTAGCGAGATCAAAGCAGGAAGCAAGGAGATCATCTGGTGGGGACACCCAGAGTTAAAGTTGGCAGGAACATTCCGTGGTTAGGGCAGGAACTCGCACTCTTCTCCCACCGACAGCTCATGGGGAAGGCTCTAGTTAATTGTTCTCATATTTTAGCAGCCACCACCTTAGGGCCATGAGTAAGCATTAAATCTGAATAGCTCAGGACGGCTTCCCACATTGTACCTCAGTGATCTTGGTACCTTAATCAGAGTGAATTTGCTAACCCCAGCTACTGCATATCCATTGTACCAAAACTGTTTTACTTCTGCAGAATAATTTTAAAATATACTAAAAATTTCTTGATAGTTACTGAGAGATTCTCAAACTGAAAATTTATAAGTCAGGCACCACTATTGGCACAGATCTCAGCACTGCCTTTGTATTTTCCAGGACAGTTCTTTCATCTCTGAGCACTTCCATTCCAAGGTTCCAAATGCTTCTACATTTTAATTTACATTAAAAAATAATTAAATTATCCTAGACTTATACATGATTTTTATTGGTAAAATAAAAACCAAGTAAAATGTAAGCAATAATATTCTATTTTTATCAGAACTATTTTAAATATCTTGACTTTAAGTCTATTACTACAGTTAGAAATAGAATTGAGTTAAAGCCAAAATGTAATTAGTCACTCATTTTCTAAAATGGCTCTAGAAACTTCTCTTAGATTGACTAATCTGCCAAAAAAGAAGACTGGCAGTTAAAAATTGTAAATAAAATCAACTGTCAGAATTTGTTCTTTCAATATGGTCTTTGAAATTGGGCTAGACATAAAAATCAAAATAGAAGTATTTAGTAAAATCAAAGTAATATTAAAACATATTATATATATACAAATATAAACATATATATTTTTATGCGTTTATAACTAACACACACATATATATTATATATGTGTATGTGTATATATATATATGTGTATGTGTATATATTAGCAATAATTTAATTGTGTTCTTGAGAGTTAATGGTAAGGTTATGAATTATTGAAAGGCTTTATTCAGCAGCTGACTCAGATACAGACACCAGCAGCCAAACAGTGGATGAAGCATGAGGAAGCTTGAGTCAGAAAGAACAGGAACTTCACAGGAAGACCAATAGAGTCAACTAACCTGGATCCTTGGGACTCTCAGATTCTGAACCACCAACCAAAGAGCATAAATGGACTGAACCTAGGTCTCCCTACACATATGCAGCAGGTATGCAGCTTGGTATTCATGTGGGTCCTGAACGACTGGAATGGGGGCTATGCCTGTCCATGGGATTTCTTCTATCTGAGCTGCCTTGTCTGGCCTCAATGGAAGAGGAAGCACCTAGCTTCACAGGAATAGAAGTGCCAGGTTAGAGAGAGTGCCAGGGGAGGAGCGGTAGCACTGGGTCAATGTACACAGGAAGAGGGATGGGAGTAGGATTGGTGGAGGAGAGGGAGACCAGGAGGGAAGCAGTGAGAGGGATGTAAAAATGAATAAGTAAAAAAAAAAAATTAAAGAAAAGAGTTCATGGATGGAAACCCCATAGGAAAAATAATATCAACCAACCAAAGCTCCTAGAGTCTAAATCACCAACCAAGGAGTACACATGGAGGGACCAATGGCTCCAGCCATATATGTAGCAGATAATGGCCTTGTTGGGCATCACTGGAAGAAGAGGCCCTTGGTCCTGTGTAGGTTTGATGCCTCAGTGTAGGAGAATGGTAGGGCAGGGAGGTGGGAGTGGGTGGTGGGGAGCATCCTCAGAGAAGCAAGGAGATGGAGGAAGGGTAGAGGTTTTGCAAAGGGGGAATCCAGGAAGGGATAAGTTTTGAAATGTAAATAAAATATCCAATGAAAATATATCTATAATCTGTCACCCCATTGTCATGTATATATTTTTTATGATAATGACCATTTTTATGACTTCAATAAGTGATAAAATACCTAAAAAAAAAAAAATGGAAAAAGACCTCTACACTGAAAGACCATTTTAGTAGTCTGAGGTGTTATTCAAGACTTTGTGGTTCTATGACCAAAGATGTGGGGGGAAAAGTCAGGGTCAGAGTGTGACAGTTTTTATCCACTTTTTCTTGTTTGTATTCTTAATGATAGCCATTTTGCTAAGTTGAAACAAAATATCAATTCACACATAATTTGTTTTTCCCCCCATAGCTAAATATGTTGACCATGTTTAAACATTTATTACCCTTTAGTAGTTGATTTCTTATCATATTTTTGATGGCTTGATTTGTGTTTTTCTTGGTCTTTAGTTCTGCAGATATTAATATTCAATATAATGTGTATTTAGCATTTTTTACCATTCAGAAATCTGTGTTTGCATGCAGTCGTATTTTTTTAGTCTCAAGAAAAGTTCATAGTATTAATGTCATTTTCAAAACTTCTTCCATATATCTAAACCTTGAAGTATTTTATTCTGCTTTTTGTCTAGAAGTTTCCGTGCTTAATATTTTGCTTTAGTTTTTTTCATGCATCTTTAATTGAGGTTTATTTTGTGTGTGTCTGTGTGTGTGTGTATGTGTGTGTGTGTGTGTGTGTGTGTGTGTGTGTAGGTGTGTATATGTCAGTGTGTGGGGTAAAATGAGAGATAAAGTTATATTTTTCTTTATATGGAAACCCAAGTTTGCCACCACCATTTCCAAAAAAAACTTTCTTTTTCTCAATCCATTATTTTTATAACATTGTCAAGAATACATATAGTTATAGCTGCATAGGTTTATCTCTTATTTTATTATATTGACCTATTTCATAGTTTTGTGTGTGCTAATTTTTTAATTGTTATGTGGCTGTCTTGTTTAAATGCAACCTATATGTTGAGATAATCTGATCTAAGATCTTTCTCAAATTTTTTATTTCTCTATGTGCTTCAAGTGTTTAATATATAAATTTAGTTCTCTCTGAAAATACCATTGGAATTTTAATGTGAACTGTATTCAATCTTAAACTTTTATTGCTGAAAATATAACTATTTTCTCAACATTGATTTGAACATAGATGTTTCAGTTCTTACTGTTTTTCTAAATTTATTTCTACAATTTCTTAATATTCCATTGTATAAGTATTTCACATCTTATTGAGTTGTATGATTAATAATTTTTCTTAAAATCTATTATGAATGGAATGGGTTTCCTAATTTCCTTCTCAGAAATAACAACATTGGCATATAGAATGGTCTCTATTCTTGTGTTTTTCCAGCTGGTTTTGTACCCTATTATTGTACTGCTTCACTTATGATTTCTAAGAGTTTTCTTGTTGGGTCAATAAGGTCTTTCTAGTACTATACCATGTCATATATAACATGGGATGAATTGACTCCTTCTTTTCCTATTTGTCTCACTTTATTGTCTATATCTTGACTTATTATTCTAGCATAGGTGTCAAATATTTTATTGCATTATGGTTCCAAGTGTTTTGGCATCCTTGTTTTGCCACAAACTGTAGAGGAAATAGTGATTTCCCCATTTAGTACAACGGTGCCAGTAGGTTTGCTGTTTGTAGTGTTTATACTGATGAGCTTGATTTTTATCCCCACTCAGCGATTTTTGTTGTTATTATTCCATGAAAGATGATTAAAATTTGTCAAAGGCCTCTTCTGTGTAGATTTTGTAATTTTTGTTCTCAATTCTGCTCGTGTCCTCTATTATACTTGCTACATTGCATATTATTGTTCCTTCCTTGTATTTTTGAAATGAAACCAACTTCATAGAATTAATATGTTCCTAAATTTATTTCACCAGATTTTAATTGCGAGTTTGACTACATAATTTTGTTGTAGTTGTTTTGTCTGTAATTAGTTTGTCTTTCAGAATAGCTTGCTTTATAGAATTAATGTCTTACTTTACCTTTTCTCTCAGTGTTACAGAACAATTTTAAGAACTTCATTATTGAGATCAATAGCCTGATACCTGCCCACAAGCTACAGCCTGCTTGACTCCCAGGATGTCCACAGTAACCAAAGACAAAGAGGCCAACTGACACAGCCTCCACCCTTTTGCAGAGCTTCACCTTTCTTCTGATCCTTTTCTCCACTTGGGGCAGATCAGCAGCCCAATATCCTTTCATACCCTACAGCCTGTCTGCCTTCCAGGAGGTCCTCAGTATCCAGGGAAACAACCAGTCTGCCTCCTTTGAGATCCACAGTAATCACTGGCACAGGAGGTCTGCAGAAACCAGGGACACAGCCTGCTTGCTTCCCAGGAGGTTCTAAGTAATCAGGGACACAGGATGCCTGCTATAACCAGAAACACAAGAGGCCTACCCTAATCTGAGACAGATTGCCTTTCTCCAAGGACACTTGCTCAAATCCAGGTCACAGAGGTTTACCTGCCCTCAAGGAGGCTAGCTGCTTTCAGAAGCAGACTGGTCAGTTAAAAACAGAGATAACAAGATGTCAGAGGTTAGCATAAGATCATAAGCAACAGAACCCAATGCAATTCAGTACCACCAGAACCCAGTTTCCCCACCACAACAAGCTCAAGATACCCTAACAGGCCAGTAAAGCAAGATAATGACTTAAAATTCTATCTCATGAAGATGATAAGAGGCCTTAAAGGAGGATATAAAGAAAATCACTTAAACAAATACAGGGAAACACAGGCAAACTGGTAGAAACCCTTAAAGAGGACACAAATCCCTTATAAAATACAGGAAAATATAATTCAGTAGGTGTAAAACTTGAACAAAATGATACAAGGTCTAGATATAGAAACAAAAACAATTAAAAAATATAAAGGGAGGCAATCATAGAGATGGACAATTTAGGACTAAGATCAGGAACTACAGATGCGAGTATCACCAACAGAATACAAGAGCTAGAAGAGAGAATCTCGGGCTTAGAAGATACCATAGAAAATATTCACACATCAGTCAAAGAAAGCACAAAGTGTAAAAAGTATAAGCAAAGCAAAAGGAACTAACTATCACCTGTCTTTAATAACTCTCAAAATCGATGGGTCAATTCCTCAATAAAAAGACACAGGCTAACAGACTGGATATATAAGCAGGATCCAGTCTTTTACGGCATTCAAGAAACATACTCACTGACAAAGACTGACACTGTCTCAGGGTGAAATGTTGGAAAAAATTTTCCAAGCAAATGGTCCAAGAAACAAGCTGGACTTAGCATTCTAATATCCAATAAAATAGATTTTCAACCAAAAGTTATAAAACAAGATGAGGAAGGAGACCTCATATTCCTCAAAGGAAAAGAAATCCTCCAAGAGGAAGTCTCAATTCTTTTGTTTTTTTTTCATGATTTTCCTTTTATTTATATTTTCCTTGTCTATTGCAGAAGTTCTCAACCTGTGGGTTGTGACCTCTTTGGTTACCTAAAAGCATCAATAAACACAGATATTTACATTATAGTTTATAACAGTAGCAAAATTAAAGTTGCAAAGTAGCAATGATATTATTTACAGTTGGGAGTCACCACAACATGAGGAATTGCATTAAAGGGTCTCACACTGGTCCATAGCCTATTGTGCCACCAAATGAAGTAGTTTTATCTATTTTTATTCTTTCACAGTTTCTTTTTTTTCTTTGATATATTTTTATTTACATTTCAAATGATTTCTCCTTTTCTAGACCCCCACTCCCCGAAAGTCCCATCAGCCCCCTTCCCTCCCCCAGTTATCCCACCCAACTCTTCCCACTTCCCTGTTCTGGATTTGCCCTATACTGCTTCACTTAGTCTTTCCAGAACAAGGGGACCACTCCTCCGTTCTTCTTGTACCTCATTTGATGTGTGGATTATGTTTTTGGTATTCCAGTTTTCTAGGTTAATACATCTATGTCCCAATGCCAGAGTACCCACATTCATAAATGAAAATTTAATAAAGCCCAAAACACACTTTGAACATCACACAGTAATAGTGGGAGACTTCAACATCCCATTCTCTCCAATGGAGAGATCATTGAAATAGAAATTAATCAGAGACATAGTGAAACTAACAGAAGTTATGAATCCAATGGATTTACAGAAGTTTAACCCTAAGAGAATAGAAAATGCCTTTCAGAACCTCATGGAACCTTCTCTAAAACTGACCATATAATTGGATATAAAAGAAGTCTCAGCAGATACAAATTCCACTATAAGTATTTGGCTTCTTTGTTGGGAGATTTTTAGTAACTGACTATTTCAGTAGGAGTCATGAGACTGTTTAGATAGTTTACACATTTTTTATTTAACTTTGGTTATGGTAACTATCTAGAAAACCATCCATTTCATCTAGCTTTTCCAGTTTTGTAGAGTATAGGCTTTTATAGTAGGTGCTGATGATTTTGTGATGTTCCTCAGTTTCTGTTGCTGGTGAGGACATGGAGAAAGAGGAACCCTCCTCCATTGCTGGTGGTATGTAAACACTGATAAGTGTATAACTGCTAGGAATTATAGAATACCTAGGATATAACCCACAGACCATAAGACCTGTAACAAGGAGAAAGGCCCAAGTGAAGATGCTTCAATCCCACTTAGAAAGGGAAAGGAAACAGTCACAGAAGGCAGAGGGAGAAAGGGACCTGGGTGGGGGAGTGAGGGGGAGGGGAAACAAGGAAGAACAGGATCAGATATGGGGTTGAGAAAGAGGAGAGAAGCCACAGAGGACAAAGAGAATGAATGGAAATAATAAGCCTTGAGGGTGGGAAGGGTGTATCATCTAGAAAGTATCAGAGAACTGGGAGGTGAGATACTCTAGGAACTCATTGGGGGTAACCTTAGACAAATGCTCAACACTCTAGGGAGGGAACTCAGAATTCAGCTACAGTAGATGGACAAGGCCTCAAAAGGAGGGACAGTCACAGTCAAAATTTCTGACACAGAATTATTCCCGCCTTAAAGAACTACAGGGAGAAAAATCTAGAAGAGACTGAAGAAAAGGCAATCCAATGACCATCCCAACTTGGGGTCTATCTCATGAAGGGCCCCTGAGGCCTGACGCTATTGCTGATGTTATGATTTGCTTACAGATGGGAGCCTAGCATGGCTGTCTTCTAATAGGCCCTGCCAGCAGCTGACTGAGACAGAGGAAGAAACTTACACCAAACCATTGGAGTGAAGTCATGAACTCCTATGGGTGAATTAAGGGAAAGGTTGAAGAAACTGAAGGGGAGAGGGACCCTGTAGGAAGACCAGCAGTCTCAACTCAGCTAGAGTCCAGGAAGCTCACAGAGACAAAGCCACCAACTAGGAGCAAACCCTTGCAGGTCTGAGGCTACTGGCACATACATAGCAGAGGACCTCCTGGTCTGTCTTCATTAAAGGAAGTTGAGCTTAATCCTGGAGAGATGTGAGTCCCCAGGGAAGAGGAGCACCCTCTCAGAGTCAACAGAGAGGGGGAATGGGTTGAGGAACTGTGATAGGGGGGACTGATGAGGGGCAATAACTGGTATGCAAGTAAATAAATTTAAAAATATTCAGAAATTTTCCAACTCTTAAAGGTCGAAACAATTTGCTGAACAACAACAACAAAAGAATTCAGTATTAGTATTTTTTGAATGTTTAAGGTGAATCCTTAGATCTGGCTCTTCCTTACAGCAAACCTCCTCTTACTAATGCTTCAGTACTGCTGATTGTTATGCATGTAAATTATTGACATCATCTTGACTTAATTTTGGTAGAACATAAATGTCTAAGTTCATGAATTCAGTCCATATTTTTTAATTTATAACAACATTTTAATTCTTCCAACACTGATTCTCTGCCTTTCATTGGATCTGTAGTAGCTTCCTCTTTCAGACTCTAATTTCATTAATTCAGCATTTTTTTCTTCCTGACAGATTTGCCATAAGCTTGTTAATCTTGTTTCTGTTTCCATAGCACTGAATTTGTGATTACGTGTAGGTATTCCATGTTCAGTCTCAATTTAGTTATTTTTCCATAGCTAGCATTTCTTGGAGCCTAATCACTTAGTGTTCGGAATTTTCCTTTTATTCTATGAAGTACACATTACAAAACAATTCCTTTGAAAGCATTCAGACTTTTTTTTTTTAAAGCAAGCACTGAATGGTGAAAACTTTCCTCTTGTGTACTGGCACTAGGACATTTTTAATTTTAGGTAAGATGTGCTTTCATTTGGTTCTACATTTAAAAATTTTTTTCTTTGCTTCTGCAGTGACGCAGTGGTCTTTAATTATACACTGTTCTGTCTCCATGGCTTGTATACATTCTAATTTTCCTTGCTGTTTATTTCAATTTGAATGGTACTTTAAGTTGATAAAATGCAAGAAATTATTTTGATCCTGTTTTATTTATTAAGACTTATATGTTGGACTAGATTGTGCTCTATTAATTGTATTTTTATTTTGTATGCATCTCTTTATGACTGTGTATTGCACATGTGAGTGACAGTATACATACATACATATATATATATATGCAGAAAGTAGAGTACAATCTCAGTTTAAATACTTCAGCTGCCTAGCCCTGTTTTATTTTGACAGGTTCTCTCACTGATCTGTGTTAGTTAACCAAGGCTCAACTTGCTCGTCATCATGGCTAAGGATATGTTTGTCTCCAATTCCCCAGCATTTGGATTAAAAGTGTCTGCCATAATGCTCAGCATCTTTCTATTTCTCAGGACCCAACTCAAGCCTCCTGGCTTATGCGTCAAGCTCTTTACCAACTATGCAATATTCCACAGCCCAGTGTGCTCTGGTTTTGATAAGGTTTCTTGACTTGTTGGTAGGTACATTCATCTCATATCTGCTTAACTGAACATTCTGTTTGATCTGGTTTAATTTAATTTATCTCAAAGGTCTATTGTTGTATCATGATCTACTAAGTTTTCATTCTCCTGGGGACTTATTTTATGAAATTAGGAGCTCCAGTGTTTGGAACTTTGGAACATATATATTTACAATGCTTATGTTTCACAGAGGAATTTTCCCCTTTATTTTGATTAAGTCTTCTCAATAATTTTTGTTTTGTGTAAATTATTATAAATAAAAATAGAAATTCAATTTTTTAACTTGAATTTACTTTACTGAGTGTTTTTAATCTTTTTATTTACAGTGTGTGTCTTGGATAACTCAAAGTATATATATATGAGACAAAACACAGTCAACCTTTATGTCTTAATTGGAGATTTTTAAAATAATTAAGTTGTTCTCTCTCTCTCTCTCTCTCTCTCTCTCTCTCTCATTTCTACTTTTGGTAATAGTCTAGGGTGGTTAGCTCTTATGCAGCTTCCTAGAATGTTTTAATCTACCTCATGTGATTTAAACAATGAAGATCATAACTCTTGTAAGGATGCATTCAATTATTGTAACAACTTTTAAGGAATAGATCTATCTCCATTTACATTATTGCGTGTGTTTTTCTAGTTCCGTGTACAGCATTCTTGAAGGTCATTTGGTGAACTTCATTTTATTTTTCTTTTTTCTTCCTTCCATGTGGAACACAGGCATGGGCATGATGATTTGATGCAATGATTTCATTTGAAATTGTCTTTAATTCATCTTTTATCATCACTGTATATCCTAATAAGAAATACAGAACATTGTAAAATCCCATAAGGTTAACTGCTCTAGCGTTTTGACATTGATTTATAATGAATTTAACTAATTTAAGGCACATGAGAAAGAGCACATATTTTAGAATTATTCCGCGTCTTAAGTGGAAAACAAATTTCTGCTTAATGGTGTTGTATCTTCAGTATGTTTATACAGTTCTTAGATTTCTGGTTCAATTAATATGAATATTTTACTTGATAGATTAATGCATATTTAAAATACTTATATTTTAAAAACTTGTTTAGTTTCGTTGTGATTCCTGTTGATTGTGACAGGATCACATGTGAATCAGGCTGACTTGAACTTCTGATTCTTCCGGGCAAGTACTGGGATATAAGCATATCTCATCATACCCAGCTCCATAAATTTCACTGTGTTTTCTTTTTCATTCTAATATGCAATGTAGCAAGAAAACAATGAATTTCTACATGTAACCTGTATCTTGTGAACTGGTATAACTCACTTATGAGTTTTAATGACTGCTTTAAAAGATCTTGGGAATATTTTCCTATTGCCATTTTAGCTGATTCCACATGAAGAAGCTTCAATTATTTATTTGAAATCATCATTTAATTCATCTTTTCTATTCACTGTATATCCCAATAAATAATACAGGACAGTGTCAAATAGTAGCATAAAATTTATACTTATATTTTGAATACATTTTCACTGTGAAGCTCAATCTGACCTCAAAGTTACAATTCTCCTGTCTCAGTTCTCCAAGTGCTGAGATGAACAGTATATGCCACAATGCCAAGACTTCTTACATGTTATTTCTTTCAAGGGACAAGCATTCTGTTGTTATTATTTATGTCATTAGTCTGCTTTATAGAAATATTGTTTTCAGTTATTTATCACTTATGAATTTAAATACATTTTATTTCAAATAATGAGCCAGCATCTGGTATGGATAAATAGCTCAGTGACTTACTGCATATTCGGCTCTTAGTGACCATGAACACTACATCTTGTCACTGAACAATATTGATACTGTTAATAAAAGCTGTTTAGTAATTTGACATTTGTTACTTTAATTTTATAGTTCGTTTTAACTAGTTAAGTAGCAAAGGGTTAATAGATAGTCTCTGAGTATATCTTTTTTATAAAACCCCTTGAAAGCTATATTCAAGTGAAATCCCTATAATCTAACTTTTCTACAGGACATGACACCAGGGACTAGCAGCATTATTTTATTAGGCTTTCCTAAGCTGTGGCCTCCATGGGAAACTGAAAAATGCTGAATCTGAGACTCCAGACTATATTTTTGTCACTTTGTAGAATGGTATTTTTGTCTTATTTTGTAAAATATTTCAGTATTCAGAAGTTTAAGGAATGTCTTTCTCTGTAAGGCTCCAGTATAATGTACATGGGAGGGAATTCTATTTTAACAGATGGTAGAAATACACATTGGTGGTGGTTAGCAGAACATTCTTTGGTGGGCACTGTGGTGACGAAACCCCTTTGACTATATGAAGGAGTATCTCAACAAAGCTAAGGATGACAAGATCTGGAGTGCTTCTTAGCTGCTGGGTATGAGAACCTGAAAACCATTAAATGATGCAAGCAGAATTCATGCAGCTACACATTAATGAGTTTGGCTAGTGAACTATAAACACTTCCATGCATATGAGCAAGCCATTGAACCATGAAACAGTGGCAGATATGCTGTGTGTGCCCAAGGACTACATCTTTCTTTGTAGAATTTAAGAGGTAACTAAAGTTGGAGATGGACATCAAGCCAAAAGTCTGGGAGACTGAAGAATTCTGTACATTGAATATACATTGAAGGCCCCTAAAATGTCATACTTTGGAACAAAATACCAAGGTACTAGAAACCTAAAGCTATACACAAATATGTTTTAGAGAATTATCCTAGGTATGTATTTATGAGAGTATATATAAGACTAAATTTTGAAAGGAAAAATAACTGGAAATTTGCCATTTACCACAGAAGATATTATTAATACTTAAGCTCATGCTTTGGTTGTTCAGCATACACTCTTCAACTCACCTAAGCGAATATTTTGAAACAAAAGAACAGCAGCTATATATTAGAAGAATATATATGTGGACCGACACCTTAATATACCTTTGGCACCAAGACCTTCATTGTTTAGTGTTTGCTAACAGACATTTGTTTATTCTGCTTTACAATATCCTGGTAGCTCTGGATGAAATCAGATTTCCTCTTTCTCATTTGCATTTCTCAAACCTAATAGCAGAATGTATTAGAAAAGCAATAGCCCTACACACTGAGAATTGCATAGTCATTCTATCTCCTGGAAACAGAACTCTTTACAAGATTCTTCTAGTGAGTTAATTTTCTTTAAAAGGATGTGCTACCTTTAAAATATATGAATTGTTCTACTGTTGTAATGTGCTTGTTGATATGACAGTAACTCAAGCTGCTTTCCATAGGGTTGCAGCTGGGGGTAAAGTGAGACACTCACGGCGTCTTAGGTTTACGTTTTCACTTATTATCTTTCTGTCAGCAGTAAGTCTGCTTTAAGCTGCTTGTTGGATTTTACTGCATTCTACCTAACCTGACTCAGGTAAGTTATAATGGGTTCAATGAATATATTTCACTGAAAACATGGTACTTTCAATATATATACACACACATACATACATACAAAATATACACATATGTATATATACATTAAGATATGTTAGGAATGTATATTCAGATATATATGTGTATATACATAATGGAAGGGAGTTATGTATAAGAGGGATCATTAATGTGTATGTGTAAGCATGTGTAAGATATAAAGAAAGGGGTTAAAAAAAGTGACAGCATCTCAAACTACTTTGTTCATTTCTTCTTTATTTTCACATTACCAAATAAGATTATATACAACACATGTTTTAAAGTAGGCTTTGTAGATTTTCCCAAGAGTTCTCAATTATAGCATTATTCTAGAGCAGATGATCCAACTCCTTTCCCTAGCAAACCTTTACAGAAACATGTGCTCACATTTTAAAATCAAACTGATTGTAGATACTGTGGCACAGTTTGCTCTTATATTATATTTCAACCAAATTCAATTACACAGCACGCTCTGGGCTGGCATGAAATGAAAGGCAGGACAAAGATGAATGAGCACAAATGCAGCAATTGATTGATCCTAACATGCCAGGGGCTTGATTAAAGTGTCTCGGAGCAAAATGAAGAATAGCATTCATCTGTAACTACTGGTCAATTTTTAAATTAACTGCAAATTTCATCAAATGCCATGCAATGAATTGAATGCTTCTGATATTATGAGACTGCGAAATAAACCAAAAATTTTATATATATATATGGAAAAATTCATATTTTGTTTAGGTATTTACAATTAGCATTCATGACATATACTCAATTTTATAATATTTGTAGGGACCATTTGTTATAAAATGATGAAACATATTCACAGTAAAATGAATAACCATATTTCCAAAATTGAAAAGGAAACTTTATAAATTTGCCTTATTAATGGTTACTGCAAGCAGTTATCATAGCAACAAGTATATATAGAGTATTTGTGTAAGATCCAGTCACAGAAATATAGACTATTAATAATAGTATAGGGGAGGATTGTAAAGAAAGATTTTGAATTTGAGCCCAAACAGTCAATAATATAAACTTTCTCAAAATAAAATAAATCCAGTGTCAAATCTGTACTTGAAGTCACAGCTCAGCAGACATCATGTTACCTGGTCTATACCATTGTCCTATGAATTTGTCCCCCTGTCACTGAAGCTACTGCACCTTCTAGGGGTCTGAGATTCACAATTCATTAGGAATATTGGAAGAACCTTAATTTCTTTCAGTCAAACTTTTATATCTTGAGATAAACACTCCCAGGTTCCTCTTCTAGGCTCAGGATTATTTTTTATGACTAAAGACTGTAACAATGGATTTGGCACACATGTAAGGATTAGTTAAAATTAGATCACATGTATTACCTTATTTCTAAGGGGGCTACGTGTTATATTCAGTTTTTTTTTATGGTTTCTTTTCTTTAGGCACATTTATTTTTTCTTTAAAGAAAACGATAAAATACCAACATGTTTTTGTGCAAAAAAGAAAAGCACGGTTTTGAATACCTAATTTTTCTGACTGTGTATCATTTAAAATATATTTTATCTCTATGAATATAGTGTATTTATCAATTCTAATAAGAATCATATTTTCCTCTTACATAATAACAGTATAAGAGTAAGATTGCATCATGAATTAATTTCTTCACATATGTATATCTAAATTAAAACCTCACAATTAGACCGCATAAATATATGCATTTATAATTTATCAACCACCAGAAGCAACTACTTGAAATTGCAGGTTGAAAAAGTACTTTGAAAATACTGTTGTCTTACATCCAAGAATTACGGAACATTATGAAAGGTGGGTGAAGACTGTAGAGCCAGAGGACCAAGGTGTTCACCACAGTGTCTGCCACATGACAGAAAGCTAAACCCATGAAATCTCTATAGTGTTATTGCCTAAACAAAACGTGTATGATGACAACACCAGATGGCCTCTCAATGTGGATGAGCATGCTATTGATGGCTTCGGAGAGAGTGAGAATCAGTCTTCTTTTTGGTTAGCCTCTTGATTGGTTATCTAGTCCCAAGTGGACAGCCCTAATCAGTTACATAGATGAGCTGCTTTCTTCTCTACTTCTCTTTTCTGTTTTTCCCTTCTGTTTCTCTCTTTGTCTTTCTGCCTTAGACTCTGTCTTTATCTCTCTCTGTGTCCCTCTCTGTCTCTGTCTCTATCTCTTTCTTTCTCTCAGCATCCTTCCCTCCTTCCATGCCCCTCCTCTCTTTCACACATGTATGTGTCTATTTTGCTTCCTTTCTGTCTGTATATCTATGTGTATATACCTGCAACAAATGTTAACTGGTTATAAATTTGAGAAGGAATGGAAGGACATAAGAAAAATTGGAAGAGCAGAGAAGGGAGAAATTACATAAATCAGTACTTATTTATGAATGAAATTCTGAAACACACACACACACACACACATACACACCATATTTTGCCCCAGGAACCTTTTCCTTAGTAAACAGTAGAAGGGACTTGGTATGGAACACTCTGGGTTGGGGGAGAGCATACTGTTGTAGCCTTTAATTAATCATCAGGGATAATATTATAAATTAATTTTCTTTCATAATGGATCTTCCAACATTTTGATCCAACAAAAATAGAAGCAGATAAACTGTTTTAAGTATTATTCCTTGTATTCATGGAATGTTTTAAATAGATTATGAAATAAGTGTGATTCTTTTAATGACAGATTTTTAAATGATATTTTAGAAAAACATAGGAAACGGAGACATATTCTGATTGGATTTGATCAAGTTCCATGAAGATGATTTTTAAGACTAAAATGAATACTTAAACACTGTCATTCCATAGGAAAAGAATGTGAGCAGAAGTAGAGCCTGCATATTGCAAAAAGAAGGTAGAAATTTGGAAAGCAAATTAGATACAGTTACATTGGAGTTTAGTGATGGAGGCATGCAGTTTCCCTGGAGAAGTATCCATCTTCTCAGTTCATCACTGATACTTTTTTCTTCCTTGACCTCACCAGGAAGTTAGGAGACTATATGGAATTTGTGCCATATTTCTAAAACCATAAAAAGAATAGATTTTTGTTTTAGTATTAAACTGTAGAAGTTCAACTAAATTAGCAAATTATATTTTATGGCTTTTTTGCTTTGCTTTTATGTACATTTTTTGAGATTATAATTACACCATTCTACTCTTCTCTTTCCTCCCCAAACCCCACATTTTTTGCTTCCTTTACTCTTTCACCGCCAAGCTCGCTGTTTAAAGTTTAAATAGAAGTAGCATTTTGTGTGTGTTTGTGTGTGTGTGTGTGTGCGTGTGTGCACTTGAGCACACGCGCGTGTGCGTGTGCTTGCTCAGCCCCTCCTCAGCTGGATAATGTTAGTGTATGTATATGTTTTCAGGAGCAACCATTTAGCATTGCATAACCAATTGGCACACTCTTCCTTGGGAAGGCTATTTCTCCAACTCTCAGAATTATTAGTTGGCTGTAGTTCTTTGTATAGTGTGAAGCTTTCTGGGCTTTTCCCCATTTATAGCAATTTAGTATGCCTAATGGTGTACTTCTTTAATCATTTGTTGACCCAATAGATTATATCTTATTAACTGACTCATTAAGAGAGAATGTATTTCACCAACAAAATACAATTTCCACATCTATCAATGAGAAATATTGGACCCTTTTAAAATTCATTTGACATCAAATTATTGACTGTAATATCCTATTACTATCCCAACTATGCAGTCAGAAAAAAAGTTCTTAAAATCCTAGATAATTGGGGATGGATTGATGGCTCAGCTCTTAAGAGCACTTGACTGCTCTTCCAGAGGTCCTGAGTTCAATTCCCAGAAACCATATGGTAGCTCGCAACCAACTGAAACTGGGACCAAATGTCCACTTCTGGTATGTCTGAAGAGAGCAATAGTTTATTCACATGAATAAAATAAATCTGAAAAAAGTAGATACTTAATTTGTATGCACCATCATTTTTTCATAATAAATTTCTCATCAGAAAACTTAGAACCATCCAAGATTTGTTCTTAAATCTTATTGCTGGGACCTGGCCTCATATAAGTACAAATTTGGAACCTATAATATTTCATTACTATGTCTCTTAAAATTTATATCTACCCATTACATAATTTCACAAATTGGATCAAGATTAATTTGAAGAATAGTTGATTAGATGAAAATAATGTCATTAATATTTCCTCTGATTCCTCACACAACAAAATGACCTTGGGATTAAAAATGCCCATCAGGAAGTCATTTCCATTTTATTGCTTCTGTTACAGAAATGACTACAATGTCACTTATAGCTGATGCAGTAAGACAGCTTATAATTTATCTCTATCTCTGTTAGTTGAGATAGGACCCTTGAAGGCCTGTACTTAAGGCTATTCAGCATAATAATCAGGTGGAACCTTGATAAAATAGACATTTGAGCTTCTTGTTCCAAAATTTATGTGACACACGAAACCGTATCTAATTTGTAGATAATACATTATAATAGAAAATGGCACTTGATAAGAGAAGAACATCAGCTTTTGGGCTGATCCTTATGCAATATATTCATTGGTATTCTAATACATTAGGCATATTTGTTACATGTGAATATTTTCCTTGTCTTTCATTAACTTGTTAAGCTAATCCATCATCATCAAGGAGTATGTATCAATACTTTCATGTTGAAGCCTTTCAGACTGCATCAAAAGATTAGAAAATGATTGGAAAGTATGTATTAAAATACCAATATGTGATAATCAGTTCTAGAAATGAGCTCAGCAACATGAATTAACATGCTGTATTGTACAGAGTTTCAACAGGATCCGGTTTTTGCAGAATGGATTTCAAAGTTTCAACAAATTGCCACACACAAGTAAGAAAGTACTTACTGTGTTCGTTCTACCCTTCACTTTTATGTTGTGTTCCCATTCATCCTCTCTCCTTTCTCCTTGTGCTTAGTGATCCTTTCCTTCCATTATTCCCATATTTTTCTCTTATTGTCTGCCTTCATTTCTCAATTGTACTGTCTTCTTTGCCTTGCTCTGTTTTGTTTCATTGTTGCATATTAATGGCTTTAAACATTGCTTTTGCAATTGACCATTTTTTTGTTATCCACTCGATTTTCTATATGATATTTGGATGTATTCTTTATTCTGATTAAAATATTTGTGATCCAATTTGTTATGTTTAATGCACAGTTAATTCACTTTTGATAAGTATTTTGAAATTTCTACATTGTGATTGAATTTTAAATGTTTGCATTTATCAAAATAATGTAGTAGAAAGATTACATGTAAATGATATCAGTAATCTTATCTTAAAAGTTGCATCTTTTTGATGTCATTAGAAAACATTAAGAAAATAGGTACAATGTCATGTTAATATTAAATCACTTTAAGTTTTGCAATTCAGAGTTTAATTGTTAATATAAAGAAAGGTATTCGTTTATTGGCGAGAAATAAACTTTGAGAGCAAGATAAAGAAAGAGTTGGTAGTGTGTTGTTACTTTTTTTTTTAATCAATGACATAGAAGTGCAGGGGAAAAAGATCAATGAAATGTTTCCTATTGATATTTAGCTATACCTCCAGGAGACATGAGTGGGTGCAGAGACCCACAGCCAGACATTATGCAGAGAGGAAGTCTAGTCAGAGGGCATAAAGGACACCAAAAGAACATATCAGGGCTCACATGCAGGGCTAAATTACAATTAGTTGAAATTAAAATTCCAACAAACTCATATTTTGAATCTAAAAATATCTCGTAAGGAATGATTCATAAAGTTCACAACAAAGATGGTTTTTAAAGGAACATCTCATAAATACTTTATTGGTGTTATAACATAATTTTCTTTTTGTCTACTTAAGGTTAAAATCTATGATTAGATTTTAATTTTATACCTTATCTAATATATTAGAAGAATGAAAATTGATTTTAACAGTCCAGCAATTTATTTTTCCAAGACTATAAAAATAGTTGTAATGTGACTAAGCAGCAAACACAACAAGGTCTGCATTAGTCTCAGTCTGGTCCTTTGTGTATATGTTACTAATGACTGTTAGTTTGTTGTTTTTGTGGGACTCCTAACAGTGGGACTGGGTGTGTTTCTAACTCTTTTGCCTGCTTTGGGACTCTTTTCCTCCTGTTGGATTGCCTTTTCCTACATTAATCTGAGAATTTTTGCCTTGTCTTATTATAACTTGTTTTGTCATGTTTTGTTGTTGTCTTTTGAAGGTCTGCTTTTTTTCTGAAGAGAAAACTGGGAAATGTATCTAGGGAGAAGAGAAATGTTGGGTAGCTAGGAAGAGCAAAGGAAGGGGAAAATGTGGAGGGAGTGGATTCTATGAAAGGAAAATATATTTTTAAATAAAAATATAAAAACAAAAAGAAGAGAAAATGTCATAAGTTTAACTGGATATGGAGATGGTGAGGATATGAGGAAGAGAAACTATAAAAATGTATTTTATGAAACAATTTTGGAATAAACAATATGATAAATTGAAAATGCTGAAGGTGTTATTTTGAATTTATAGTCATATCTTAGCTTATAAAAATATTCTATTTATTTTTATAGTCTTGGAAAAATAAATTGTTGGACTGTTAAAATCAATTTCCATTCTTCAAATATATTAGATAAGGTATAAAATTAAAATCTAATCATAAATTTTAAACTTAAATAGACAGAAAATTATGTAATAACAGCAATAAATTATTTATGAAATGTTCCCTTAAAAACCATCTTTGTTGTAAACTTTATGAATCATTCCTTATGATATATTTTTAGACTCAAAATATGAGTTTGTTGGAATTGCAATTTCAACTAATTGTAATTTAGTTTTAATTAAATAGGCTATTTGTATAGATATGCTTTCTCCTTTTCATTCATACTTTTTCCTTATTCTTGTTACTTTCTTAAATAAGTAAAATAAAATATGACCATATGTTTCTCCCTTTCAGGACTCCCAAACAAGCTTCTTTGAACTTCATTTTTGATGATGATGATGACGATGATGATTTTGATGATGACACACTAAGTCCACATAATGGTTCTACATGTATATAGGTGTGGGCCATGTACAAGAGCAAAGAAACTTACCAATCCTCACACTCTCAAAATATGATTATCTATCCCCTACTTGTTTTTTCCTGCCTTGGAATAGTGGGAGGCTATGGACTACTTCCTCTATGCTAGAATTAGGGCTGTTTTTATCTTGCACAGATAACCACATCTGGCAGGAGTATAGGATTGCAGTAGTCATGACATTTACAGAAAAAAAAAATGTCCTCTTTGTGCCCTGTCTGTTACATTGTTACTGTTTCCTCTTCTGTAAGTCCCCAAAACATAGTCAGCAGGAAAAAACTTGGGCCATAAAGACATAACTATGATTCAATGCAGTACATGTATTTGCAAGAAACTAAATTCTCTTGAAACTGGGATAAGTATCCTAAGGGACATATTGGAAAAAACACAAAATATTATGGTCTCTGTAGTAATCTCAAAAAATTATAGAATATCACAGAAGAAAACACTGAAAAATCACATATTCTAGAACAGGGCAGTAGTAAAGAGTAAAGACTCTCATGAAGGATGGGATGTGTCATTTTGTATATACATTTTATGATTTCTCCTATGGTATGTTTGTTCCTGAATCACACAGATATGAATCATCTAGTAGGTAATTAGGCAATTGTAATCATATTTTATTTTTAAAAGCTTATGTTGCTTGCTATTTTAGGCATTTACTTAAACATCAATCTCTGACACATTAAGGAAAATTAGGAAAACTACTGTATTCTTTCCTTTCATCATTACAAGCAATTTCTTTTGTAGAAAGCTATGGGTTTCTAGAATTCATTAAACACAGAGTTCCTTCTAGTTACTGTAGCATTGGCTTCAGAGATTTGAAAGCCAGAGGAATAAAGTTTATTTGGAATATTGGTTTTCTCTTTGTGGCAAGAGCTAATCCAGGTAGACTTGAGGGATGCTTAAACAAAGTCTTTAGTGTGAGTTAAGATGTGCTAGTCTGAAATCCCTGGGGTGCATGAGAAATTTCCAGTTGAGAAGTTTCATGATGAGCACTGTATCCGTTTCTTTTTTATACCTTCTAAAGCCTAAATATTAGCATAAAGCATGCATCAAAGCCAGACAAGTGCTTAAGAGTAGCAAGCTATAATTGATTACTTGAGAAAATAAAAAGCAGATTGGGACACAGAAGAGTTGGATGAATGAGATCTGTGCTTTATGTTAGAGCATAATCAGAATTGCCCTAGGAAGTTCAACAAATACAAATTATATTACACTGCCTAATGAGATAATGAATACACTTAATAGATTATAGAAAAAATTAACATTTTTTCTAAATTGGGAGCATCACCCTGAAGATGTGAAACTTGTTTTTTTTTTAATTTTTTTTATTCGATATAATTTATTTACATTTCAAATGATTTCCCCTTTTCTAGCCCCCCCACTCCCCGAAAGTCCCGTAAGCCCCCTTCTCTTCCCGTGTCCTCCCTCCCACCCCTTCCCACTAGATTTAACAGATATTTAAAGAACATTCTATCCTAAAACAAAAGAATATACCTTTTTTTCAGCACCTCATGGTACCTTCTCCAAAATCGACCATATAATTGGTCACAAGACAGACCTCAACAAATATAAGAAGATCGAACTAATCCAATGCCTCCTATCTGATCACTATGGAGTAAAAGTGGTCTTCAATAGCAACAGAAACAACAGAAAACCCACATACACGTGGAAACTGAACAATACTCTACTCAATGATACCTTGGTCAAGGAAGAAATAAAGAAATTAAAGACTTTTTAGAACACAATGAAAATGAAAACACATCATACCCAAATCTATGGGACACAATGAAAGCAGTGCTAAGAGGAAAACTCATAGCCCCGAGTGCCTCCAAAAAGAAAACGGAGAGAGCATACATTACCAGCTTAATGACACACCTGAAAGCCCTAGAACAAAAAGAAGCTATTTCACCCAGGAGGAGTAGAAGGCAGGAAATCATCAAACTCAGGGCTGAAATCAATCAAGTAGAAACAAAGAGAACCATACAAAAAATCAACAAAACCAGGAGCTGGTTCTTTGAGGAAATCAACAAGATAGATAAACCCTTAGCCAGACTGACCAAAGGGCACAGAGAAAGTATCCAAATTAACAAACTTAGAAATGAAAAGGGAGATATATCAACAGAAACTGAGGAAATCCAAAAAATCATCAGATCCTACTACAAGAGCCTGTACTCAACACAACTGGAGAATCTGGAGGAAATGGACAATTTCCTTGACAGATACCAAATACCAAAATTAAATCAGGACCAACTAGACCATCTAAACAGTCCCATAAAGCCTAAAGAAATAGGAGTCATAGAAAGTCTTCCAACCAAAAAAAGCACAGGACCAGATGGTTTCAGTGCAGAATTCTACCAGACCTTGAAAGAAGAGTTAACACCAATACTCTTCAAACTATTCCACAAAATAGAAACAGAAGGAACACTATCCAATTCCTTCTACGAAGCCACAATTACGCTGATACCAAAGCCACACAAAGATCCAACAAAGAAAGAGAACTTCAGACCAATTTCCCTTATAAACATCGATGCAAAAATACTCAATAAAATTCTTGCCAACCGAATCCAAGAACACATCAAAACGATCATCCACCATGATCAAGTAGGCTTTATCCCGGGAATGCAGGGTTGGTTAAATATACAGAAATCCATCAATACAATCCACTACATAAACAAACTTAAAGAACAAAACCACATGGTCATTTCATTGGATGCTGAAAAAGCATTTGACAAAATTCAGCATCCTTTCATGCTTAAAGTCTTGGAGAGAACAGGAATTCAAGGCCCATACCTAAACATAGTAAAAGCAATATACAGCCAACCGGTAGCCAGCATCAAACTAAATGGAGAGAAACTTGAAGCAATCCCACTGAAATCAGGGACCAGACAAGGCTGCCCCCTTTCTCCTTATCTTTTCAATATTGTACTTGAGGTACTAGCTCAGGCAATTCGACAACATAAGGAGGTCAAAGGGATACAAATTGGAAAGGAAGAAGTCAAACTATCATTATTTGCAGACGACATGATAGTCTACCTAAGTGACCCAAAAAACTCCACTAGAGAGCTCCTACAGCTGATAAACAACTTCAGCAAAGTGGCAGGTTATAAAATCAACTCAAGCAAATCAGTGGCCTTCCTATACTCAAAGGATAAGCAGGCTGAGAAAGAAATTAGGGAAATGACCCCCTTCACAATAGCCACAAACAGTATAAAGTATCTTGGGGTGACTCTTACCAAACATGTGAAAGATCTGTATGACAAGAACTTCAAGACTCTGAAGAAGGAAATGGAAGAAGACCTCAAAAAATGGGAAAACCTCCCACGCTCATGGATCGGTAGAATCAATATAGTTAAAATGGACATTTTGCCAAAAGCAATATACAGATTCAATGCAATACCCATCAAAATCCCAACTCAATTCTTCACAGAGTTAGAAAGAGCAATTATCAAATTCATCTGGAACAACAAAAAACCCAGGATAGCTAAAACTATTCTCAGCAACAAAAGAAAATCTGGGGGAATCAGTATCCCTGACCTCAAGCAATACTACAGAGCAATAGTGTTAAAAACTGCATGGTATTGGTACAGTGACAGGCAGGAGGATCAATGGAACAGGATTGAAGATCCAGAAATGAACCCACACACCTATGGCCACTTGATCCTTGACAAAGAGGCTGAAAACATCCAATGGAAAAAAGATAGCCTTTTCAACAAATGGTGCTGGTTCAACTGGAGGTCAGCATGCAGAAGAATGCGAATTGATCCATCCTTGTCTCTTTGTACTAAGCTCAAATCCAAATGGATCAAGGACCTCCACATAAAGCCAGACACTCTGAAGCTAATAGAAGATGTGAAACTTGTAAACACCAAAACAAAAGGACATAAACATTAAATAAGACCTATATTAAAAAACCTCACTAAAAATAAAGAAATTGCATTAAAATGAACCTAAGTGAATTATAATGATCACCTTGTGCTTCCATACAAGAATATTGGAAAGACTCAGTGAAACAGTACTCAGCAAAACCAGAACGGGGAAGTGGGAAGGGGTGGGTGGGAGGACAGGGGAAGAGAAGGGGGCTTACGGGACTTTTGGGGAGTGGGGGGGCTAGAAAAGGGGAAGTCATTTGAAATGTAAATAAATTATATCGAATAAAAAAAAAGAATATCAGAGACAGACTGAGCAGCTTAAATTTTTTTTTTTTTAACTGTACTGCAAGGGGAGAAGTAAAATTAAAGCATTGATCATCTGCTTTATCTGGAAAGAATTCTCTTTCTGGTGGAGGAACAACTTTCTTGCTTATGCTGTTACTCTTTTTTAACAGATCAAATTCCATGAAGTCTATTCAAGTAATAGTTTTATACTGAATATCAGTGTTGTGCCATCACAGTCTCCTTTAACTGTAATAATTCTTTCACTGTTGTCTTCTCAAAATTCTGTTTCTCTAGTGCTTTAGCATATGAAAGAAACAGCATAATTCATTTGTCACCAAAGTACTTACAATCTTCAATAAAATTTTTAAGAGTTTGGAGAGTTTGAATAGATAAAAAATATAGATTGTATACACACATGCATATACACACGTGCATGCACACACACACAGAAATATATATGCTTATTTTTTCAAAGGTGCTAAAAATATTATGTTTGGGATCTGAAACTGTTACAAAATTTTAAAAAACTGAAGGAAAAACACTTATAAATATTGATAGACTCCAATAATAAAGAAAAGATAGTTACAAGAATGAGAATGATGCCAATAATTTATAGTTTGGACATTACTTAATTTTAGTAGGGTTTGTCCAGTTTCATATACTCCTATGATGAATGATTTGTTTTATTCAGCTTGATCTAAAATAGTTACCTGACTTTATTTCTGGTCTTCAGTTCTATTCCTTTGATTAACGTGTCTGTCTCTATGCCAATACCATGCAGTTTTTAATCACCATTGCCCTGTAGTAAAGTTTGCTCCAGCCATTCTTTTATTGTTAAGACTTGTTTTTGCTTCTTGAGTTCTTTGTATATATTGGATATTAGCCCTCTATCAGATGTAGGGTTGGTGAATATCCTTTCCCAATTTGATGGTTGCCATTTTGTCCTTTTAACAGTGTCCTTTACCTTATAGAAACTTTGTAATTTTATGAGGTCCCATTTGTCAATTCTTGATCTTAGAGCATAAGCTATTGGTGATCTGTTCAGGAACTTTTCCCCCATGCCCATGTCCTCAAGGGTCTTCCCCAGTTTCTTTTCTATTAGTTTCAGTGTGTCTGGTTTTACATGGAGGTCCTTGATCCACTTGGAGTGAAGTTTAGTACATGGAGATAAGAATGGATCAATTCGCATTCTTCTGTATGCTGACCTCCAATTGAACCAGCACCATTTGTTGAAAAGGCTATCTTTTTTCCACTGGATGTTTTCAGCTCCTTTGTTGAAAGTCAAGTGACCATAGGTGTGTGGATTCATTTCTGGATCTTCAATTCTATTCCATTGGTCCACTTGTCTGTCACTGTGCCAATACCATGCAGTTTTTTTTTTAATTTCTTTTATTCGATATAATTTATTTACATTTCAAATGATTTCCCCTTTTCTAGCCCCCCCACTCCCCGAAAGTCCCGTAAGCCCCCTTCTCTTCCCCTGTCCTCCCACCCACCCCTTCCCACTTCCCCGTTCTGGTTTTGCTGAATACTGTTTCACTGAGTCTTTCCAGAACCAGGGGCCACTCCTCCTTTCTTCTTGTTCCTCATTTGATGTGTGGATTATGTTTTGGGTATTCCAGTTTTCTAGGTTAATATCCACTTATTAGTGAGTGCATACCATGATTCACCTTTTGAGTCTGGGTTACCTCACTGAGTATGATATTCTCTAGCTCCATCCATTTGCCTAAGAATTTCAGGAATTCGTTGTTTCTAATGGCTGAATAGTACTCCATTGTGTAGATATACCACATTTTTTGCATCCACTCTTCTGTTGAGGGATACCTGGGTTCTTTCCAACATCTGGCAATTATAAATAGGGCTGCTATGAACATAGTAGAACATGTATCCTTATTACATGGTGGGGAGTCTTCTGGGTATATGCCCAGGAGTGGTATAGCAGGATCTTCTGGAAGTGAGGTGCCCAGTTTTCGGAGGAACCGCCAGACTGATTTCCAGAGTGGTTGTACCAATTTGCAACCCCACCAGCAGTGGAGGAGTGTTCCTCTTTCTCCACACCCTCTCCAACACCTGCTGTCTCCTGAATTTTTAATCTTAGCCATTCTGACTGGTGTACTGCTCTGTAGTATTGCTTGAAGACAGGGATACTGATTCCCCCAGAATTTCTTTTGTTGTTGAGAATAGTTTTAGCTATCTTGGGATTTTTGTCATTCCAGATGAATTTGAGAATTGCTTTTTCTAACTCTGTGAAGAACTGAGTTGGTATTTTGATGGGGATTGCATTGAATCTGTAGATGGCCATTTTAACTATATTAATCCTGCTGACCCACGAGCATGGCGGATTTTTCCATTATCTGAGGTCTTCTTTGATTTCCTTCTTCAGAGACCTAAAGTTCTTGTCGTATAGATCTTTCACTTGTTTGGTTAGAGTCACACCAAGATACTTTATTTTGTTTGTGGTTATTGTGAAGGGTGTCATTTCCCTAACTTCTTTCCTAGCCTGCTCATCCTTTGAGTATATGAAGGCAACTGATTTGTTTGAGTTGATTTTATAACCAGCCACTTTGCTGAAGTTTATCAGCTGTAGGAGTTCTCTGGTGGAGGTTTTTGGGTCACTTAAGTAAACTATCATGTCATCTGCAAATAGTTATAATTTGACTTCTTCCTTTTGAATTTGTATCCTCTTGACCTCCTTATGTTGTCTAATTGCTCTAGCTAGAACTTCAAGTACTATATTGAAAAGATATGGAGAGAGAGGACAGCCTTGTCTAGTCCCTGATTTTAGTGGGATTGCTTCACGTTTCTCTCCATTTAGTTTGATGTTGGCTACCGGTTTGCTGTATATTGCTTTAATGATGTTTAGGTATGGGCCTTGAATTCCTGCTCTTTCCAAGACTTTTAGCATGAAAGGATGCTGAATTTTGTCAAATGCTTTTTCTGCATCTAATGAGATGATCATATGTTTTTTTTCTTTGAGTTTCTTTATATAGTGGATAGCATTGATGGATTTCCTTATATTGAACCATCCCTGCATCCCTGGGATGAAGCCTACTTGATCGTGGTGGATAATCGTTTTGATGTGTTCTTAGATTCGACTGGCAAGAATTTTATTAAGTATTTTTGCATCAATATTCATAAGAGAAATTGGCCTGAAGTTCTCTTTCTTTGTTGGATCTTTGTGTGGTTTTGATATCAGCGTAATTGTGGCTTCATAGAATGAGTTGGGTAGAGTTCCTTCAGTTTCTATTTTGCGGAATAGTTTGAAGAGTATTGGTACCAAATAACCCTATTAAAAAATGGGGTACAGATCTAAACAAAGAATTTTCACCTGAAGAAATCTGGATGGCCGAGAGGCACCTTAAGAAGTGCTCAACATCATTAGTCATTAGGGAAATGCAAATCAAAACAACCCTGAGATTTCACCTTACACCAGTCAGAATGGCTAAGGTCAAAAACTCAGGAGACAGCAGGTGTTGGTGAGGATGTGGAGAAAGAGGAACACTCCTCCACTGCTGGTGGGGCTGTAAGATGGTACAGCCACTTTGGAAATCAATCTGGCCGTTCCTCAGAAAACTGAACATGACACTTCTGGAGGACCCTGCTATACCTCTCCGGGCATATACCCAAAGGATTCCCTGGCATGCAATAAAGACACATGCTCCATTATGTTCATAGCAGCCTTATTTATAATAGCCAGAAGCTGGAAAGATCCCACATGCCCCTCATAGGAGGAATGGATACAGAAAATATGGTATATTTACACAATAGAATACTACTCAGCAATTAGAAGCAATGAACTCACAAAATTTTTAGGTAAAGAGTTTGATCTGGAAAATATCATCCTAAGTGAGGTAACCCAATCACAAAAGAATACACATGGAATGCAATCTCTGATAAGTGGATATTAATTAGCCCAGAAGCCCTGAATATCCAAGGCACAAATCGCATAACAAATGATTCCCATGAAGAAGTATGGAGAGGGTTCTGATCCTGGAAAGGATTGATCTAGCATTGGAGGGGAATATAAGGACAAAGAAAAAGGAGGAAAGTGATTGGAGAATGGATGGAGAGAAGAAGGTTTATGGGACATATGGTGAGGGGGGATCCAGGAAAGGGGAAATCATTTGGAATATAAACAAAGAATATAGAAAATAAAAATATTTAAAAAAAAGAGTTGTTTTTACTATTCTGAATGTTTTGCCTTTCCAGATGAATTTTATAATTTCTCTTATATCTTTGAAGAATTGTGTTGGGATTTTGATGGTGATTGCATTGAATCTGTAGATTGCCATTGGTATGATGGCCCCTTTTTACTGTGTTAATTCTGCCAATCCATGTGCATGAGAGATCTCTCCAATTTATGAGATCTTCTTGAGAGACTTGAAGTTATTGTCAAACATACCTTTCTCTTGTTTGTTTAGAATCACCCCAACATGTTATATATTACTTATGGCTATTATGAAGGGAGTTACTTCCCTAATTTTTTCTCAACCTGTTTATCATTTGTATAAAGAAAGGCCACTGATTTATTTGAGATAATTTTGTATCCAGCCACTTTACTGAAGGTGTTTATCAACTGAAGTTCTCTTGTAGAAATTTTGAGTCACTTATTTATACAATTATACCATCTGCAATTAGTGATATCTTTATTTCTTCTTTACCAATTTATATGCCGTTGATCTCTTTTAGTTGTCTTACTGTTCTAGCTAGCACTTTGAGTAATATGTTGAATATATATGAGGAAAGTGGGCATCCTTATCACGTCCCCAATTTTAGTGGGATTGCTTAAAGTATGTTTCCATTTAATTTGATATTGGCTGTTGGTTTGCTGTACATTGCTTTTATTATGTTTTTATATATAGGCCTTGAATTCCTGATTTCACCAATATTTTTAAAATGAGGGGGTTTTGTATTTTGTCAAATGCTTTTTGCACATCTAAGGAGAATACATAAATTTTTCCTTGAGTTTGCTTATATACTGGATTATGTTAATAGATTTTCATATATTGTACCCACCTTGTATATCTGGGATGAAGCCTACTTAATTTTGGTGAATGATGGTTTTGATGTGTTCTTGGATTCTGTTTGCAAGAATATTATTGAGTATTTTTGCATCAATAATCATAAGCTAGATTTGTCTGAAGTTCTCTTTTTTGGTTGGGTCCTTTTATGGTTTAGGTTTCAGAGTAATCATAGCTTCACTGAATGAACCAGGTAGTATTCCTTCTGTTTCTATTTTATAGAATAGTTTGTGGAATATTGGAATCAGATCGTCTTTGAAGGTCTGGTAGAATTCTGCACTAAATCCATCTGGCCCTGAAATTATTAAATGGGGAGGTTTTTTTTTTTTTTTTTTCTTTTTTTTTTATTCGATATAATTTATTTACATTTCAAATGATTTCCCCTTTTCTAGCCCCCCCTCCCCAAAAGTCCCGTAAGCCCCCTTCTCTTCCCATGTCCTCCCTCCCACCCCTTCCCAGTTCCCCGTTCTGGTTTTGCCAAATACTGTTTCACTGAGTCTTTCCAGAACCAGGGACCACTCCTGCTTTCTTCTTGTATCTCATTTGATGTGTGGATTATGTTTTGGGTATTCCAGTTTTCTAGGTTAATAACCACTTATTAGTGAGTGCATACCATGATTCACCTTTTGAGTCTGGGTTACCTCACTTAGTATGATGTTCTCTAGCTCCATCCATTTGCCTAAGAATTTCATGAATTCATTGTTTCTAATGGCTGAATAGTACTCCATTGTGTAGATATACCACATTTTTTGTATCCACTCTTCTGTTGAGGGATACCTGGGTTCTTTCCAGCATCTGGCAATTATAAATAGGGCTGCTATGAACATAGTAGAGCATGTATCCTTATTACATGGTGGGGAATCCTCTGGGTATATGCCCAGGAGTGGTATAGCAGGATCTTCTGGAAGTGAGGTGCCCAGTTTTCGGGGGAACCGCCAGACTGCTTTCCAGAGTGGTTGTACCAATTTGCAACCCCACCAGCAGTGGAGGAGTGTTCTCGACAAAGAGGCTGAAAACATCCAATGGAAAAAAGATAGCCTTTTCAACAAATGGTGCTGGTTCAACTGGAGGTCAGCATGCAGAAGAATGCGAATTGATCCATCCTTGTCTCCTTGTACTAAGCTCAACTCCAAATGGATCAAGGACCTCCACATAAAGCCAGACACTCTGAAGCTAATAGAAAAGAAACTGGGGAAGACCCTTGAGGACATTGGTACAGGGAGAAAGTTTCTGAACAGAACACCAATAGCGTATGCTCTAAGAGCAAGAATTGACAAATAGGACCTCATAAGGTTACAGAGTTTCTGTAAGGCAAAGGACACCATCAAGAGGACAGATCGGCAACCAACAAATTGGGAAAAGATCTTCACCAATCCTACATCAGATAGAGGGCTAATATCCAATATATATAAAGAACTCAAGAAGTTAGACTCCAGAAAACCGATCAACCCTATTAAAAAATGGGGTACAGAGTTAGACAAAGAATTCTCACCTGAAGAACTTCAGATGGCGGAGAAGCATCTTAAAAAATGCTCAACTTCATTAGTCATTAGGGAAATGCAAATCAAAACAACCCTAAGATTTCATCTTACACCAGTCAGAATGGCTAAGATTAAAAATTCAGGAGACAGCAGGTGTTGGAGAGGGTGCGGAGAAATGGGGAGGTTTTTAATGATGTCTATTTCTTTATAGAATATGGACCTTTTTAGATCATTTACCTGCTGTTAATTTAAATTTGGTATATGGTATCTGTCTAGAAACCATCCATCTCATCTAGATTTTTGTTTGTTGAGTACAGGCTTTTGTAGTAGGTTCTAATGACTTTTTGAATTTCCACAATTTCTATTGATGTCTTTCTTTTCATTTCTGATTTTGTAAATTTGGATACTGCTCTGGGCCCTTTAGTTAGATTGTTTAGGGCCTTATCTGTTTTGTTGATTCTCTCAAAAAAACCAACTTTTGGTTTTGTTGATTCTTCATATGTTCTCTTTGTTTCTATTTCGTTGATTTTGGCCCTGAGTTTGACTATTTTCTGCCTTCTACTCCTCTTGGGTGAGTTTGTTTCTTTTTATTCTAGAGCTCTCTGGTGTACTGTTAAGTTGTCAGTGTATGATCTCTGTAGTTTCTTTACCAGAGCACTTAGTGCTATAAAACTTCCTGGCGGCACTGCTTTAATTGTGTCCCACAAGTTTGGATATGATGTGTCAACATTTTCATCGAGTTCCAGGAAGTCTTTTATTTCATTCTTTATTTCTTCCCTGACTATCATTGGGTAAAGACCCAGCAAGCAGCTGAATGAGTCGAGTGCAGTTATTTGCACCCAAACAATGGACAGATGCTGCTAACCCCTGTGATTGAGTAAGTGGAAGTTGAAAGAAGATCAGAAGGAGGGCAACCTGGTAGGAGGTCCTGCAGTCTCAATTAGTGTGGACCCCTGAGATCTCTCAGATCCTGGACCACTAACCAAACAGCATATACCAGCTGATATAAGGTGCCCAACACATATACAGCAGAGGACTGCAGTGTCTGGGTTCAGAGAAGATGCACCTAACCCTCAAGTGACTGCAGGTCTCAGGGAGTTTAGAAGTCTCGTTGGGGGTGGAGGTGGGGGTGGGGACACCCTCAGGGAGACAGGAGAGTAGAGAGAAGGTTTGAGATGTAGAATAGTCAGAGGGTGAACTGGGAAGAGAATAAAATCTTGAGTTTTAAATAAATAAATAAACAAATAAATAAACAAATAAATAAATACAAAAATAGTTACCTGGGAGGAGTAATAAACACCTGGAATTGTTTTCAAAACTGTATTATAGGTGCATGTGTAGGGAGCATTTTTAAGTTCATAATTGACATAGGAGGTCAGTACACTATCAATGATATCTCCTGTAGACAGATGGGCCTGGTTTTCATAATAAATAAGACTGAACAAGTCATGTGTGCAAGCCAGTAAGCAGTGTTACTGCAATGAACCCCCTTCAGTTCCTACTCCAATGTCTTCAGTTTTTGCTCCTAATATCCTCAGTGACAGCTATTATCTTGAAGTGTAAGGTGAACTCAAATCTTTGCTTTATGACAGCAGCAGGATAAACAAGGTTAAATGCCAAGATAAGAAAGTAGCTTTCAGAAAATATTCACAAAATTCATGATTTAAAAAAATTGTCTGTAGTGGATGCCAATTACCTTCCAACACTATAAGCTGTAAAGACAAATAATGAAAGGACAAATACAATATTTTCCACAATCAAATTAAGTGTACAGAGGAAAGGTACTAAAAAGCAGACAACTGTAATTTAAAAATAAAGTGAGATATCAGTAGATAGTCATTGAAAGAGCAAAAACTAAAATGCTCTAAAATGAGTGTGAAGATGGAAGATGGAAATGTGGGGCTTTGGAGTGTATATTTAGGAGATGATGAAAATTATTTTAATGATATTCATAAAATCTGAATAGTATATCCAAATATTCAGTAACAAGTATGTAGGTAAAATAAATAGTTATATGGAATATTTTACTCAGTTCTAAATATAAAATATCATTTGACAATATAGAAAATTCTTAAAAGTGCACTGTATAAAAATCAATTCAGAGAGAAATACACACTCAGTGATGTCATTTTGGTGAAAGTCTATGAATAAAGGTATTCAATTATCAGAAAATTTTACTAAAAACTATCAGGCTATGGTTGAAGACTAGATTGGATGGATTATGTTGGCAAAATTATATATACATATGTGAACATATGTATATATATATACATATATATATATATAGTATTTTGGGGTGGTACAAATTTTATCTAATTACTTAATATGTAGAATTATATTTTTATAAGTTACATTACAATATTAGTTTCAGAAATACACATACTTTGAATGACTTAAGATATAGTTTCATTACCAGATCAATCATAAAAGAATTGTGGAGGTGTTACCTGTTTTATAAATTATTGTGGATGAAAATATAGTGATGTAATAAAGCGTAACATTAAAGTGAGACACTATGAATAAATATCAAGTAATGATGAATACAAAATCATGACAAAATATACTGTGAATTTAAAAATTAAATGCATTTAAAAGAGTATTCTTTATATTATAAAATTTGAAAATGAAAAATATCATATTCCTCAATGAACATGGATAAATGACAAAAGATTTGCTATATCTTGATAAAGTTCTAGGATGTCTACATTTTCTGGGAAATATGACTTGATTCTTCATAAATATAAAGTTTCCTATCTTTATATCAAACACTAAGATTCACTGGAAAATAGAAGACATGAATGCCTACAATTGATAAAACCAGAGTAAACTTCACAATAAAACAAAGTACAAAGCTAAATTACACATAAAAAAGATCAAATGCATTGATTTTATAACCTGTCACTTTGCTGAAGTTGTTTATCAGCTGTAGGAGTTCTCTGGTGGAGTTTTTTGGGTCACTTAAGTATACTATCATGTCATCTGCAAATAGTGATAATTTGACTTCTTCCTTTACAATTTGTATCCCTTTGACCTCCTTATGTTGTCTAATTGCTCTAGCTAGAACTTCAAGTACTATATTGAATAGATATGGAGAGAGAGGGCAGCCTTGTCTAGTACCTGATTATAGTGTGATTGCTTCAAGTTTCTCTCCATTTAGTTTGATATTGGCTACCTATTTGCTGTATGTTGCTTTAACTATGTTTAGGTATGGGCCTTGAATTTCCAAGACATGAAAGAATGCTGAATTTTGTCAAATGCTTTTTCTGCATCTAATGAGAGGATCATATGTTTTTTTTTTCCTTGAGCTTGTTTATGTAGTGGATTGCATTGATGGATTTCCTTATATTGAACCATCCCTGCATCCCTGGGATGAATTGATCCATTCTTATCTCCTTGTACTAAGCTCAACTCCAAATGGATCAAGGACCTCCACATAAAACCAGACACACTGAAACTAATAGAAAAGAAACTGGGGAAAACCCTTGAGGACATGGGCACAGGAGAAAAGTTCCTGAACAGAACACCAATAGCTTATGCTCTAAGATCAAGAATTGATAAATGGGATCTCATAAAATTACAAAATTTCTGTAAGGTAAAGGACACTATCAAAAGGACAACACGGCAACCAACAAATTGGAAAACGATCTTCACCAACCCTACATCCCATAAAGGGCTAATATCCAATATATACAAAGAACTCAAGAAGTTAGACCCCAGGGAACCAAATAACCCTATTAAAAATGGGTTACAGATCTAAACAAAGAATTTTCCCCTGAAGAACTTCAGATGGCTGAGAAGCACCTTAAGAAATGCTCAACATCTGGATTTGAGCTTAGTACAAGGAGACAAGGATGGATCAATTCGCATTCTTCTGCATGCTGACCTCCAGTTGAACCAGCACCATTTGTTGAAAAGGCTATCTTTTTTCCATTGGATGTTTTCAGCCTCTTTGTCGAGGATCAAGTGGCCATAGGTGTGTGGGTTCATTTCTGGATCTTCAATCCTGTTCCATTGATCCTCCTGCCTGTCACTGTACCAATACCATGCAGTTTTTAACACTATTGCTCTGTAGTATTGCTTGAGGTCAGGGATACTGATTCCCCCAGATTTTCTTTTGTTGCTGAGAATAGTTTTAGCTATCCTGGGTTTTTTGTTGTTCCAGATGAATTTGATAATTGCTCTTTCTAACTCTGTGAAGAATTGAGTTGGGATTTTGATGGGTATTGCATTGAATCTGTATAGTGCTTTAGGCAAAATGGCCATTTTAACTATATTGATTCTACCGATCCATGAGCATGGGAGGTTTTCCCATTTTTTGAGGTCTTCTTCTATTTCCTTCTTCAGAGTCTTGAAGTTCTTGTCATACAGATCTTTCGCATGTTTGGTAAGAGTCACCCCAAGATACTTTATACTGTTTGTGGCTATTGTGAAGGGGGTCATTTCCCTAATTTCTTTCTCAGCCTGCTTATCCTTTGAGTATAGGAAGGCCACTGATTTGCTTGAGTTGATTTTGTAACCTGCCACTTTGCTGAAGTTGTTTATCAGCTGTAGGAGCTCTCTAGTGGAGTTCTTTGGGTCACTTAGGTAGACGATCATGTCGTCTGCAAATAATGATAGTTTGACTTCCTCCTTTCAAATTTGTATCCCTTTGACCTCCTTATGTTGTCGAATTGCCTGAGCTAGTACCTCAAGTACAATATTGAAAAGATAAGGAGAAAGGGGGCAGCCTTGTCTGGTCCCTGATTTCAGTGGGATTGCTTCAAGTTTCTCTCCGTTTAGTTTGATGCTGGCTACCGGTTTGCTGTATATTGCTTTTACTATGTTTAGGTATGGGCCTTGAATTCCTGTTCTCTCCAAGACTTTAAGCATGAAAGGATGCTGAATTTTGTCAAATGCTTTTTCAGCATCCAATGAAATGACCATGTGGTTTTGTTCTTTGAGTTTGTTTATGTAGTGGATTGTATTGATGGATTTCCGTATATTGAACCAACCCTGCATTCCCGGGATAAAGCCTACTTGATCATGGTGGATGATCGTTTTGATGTGTTCTTGGATTCGGTTGGCAAGAATTTTATTGAGTATTTTTGCATCGATGTTCATAAGGGAAATTGGTCTGAAGTTCTCTTTCTTTGTTGGATCTTTGTGTGGCTTTGGTATCAGCGTAATTGTGGCTTCGTAGAAGGAATTGGGTAGTGTTCCTTCTGTTTCTATTTTGTGGAATAGTTTGAAGAGTATTGGTGTTAACTCTTCTTTGAAGGTCTGGTAGAATTCTGCACTGAAACCATCTGGTCCTGTGCTTTTTTTGGTTGGAAGACTTTCTATGACTCCTTCTATTTCTTTAGGCTTTATTGGACTGTTCAGATGGTCTAGTTGGTCCTGATTTAATTTTGGTATTTGGTATCTGTCAAGGAAATTGTCCATTTCCTCCAGATTCTCCAGTTGTGTTGAGTACAGGCTCTTGTAGTAGGATCTGATGATTTTTTGGATTTCCTCAGTTTCCGTTGTTATGTCTCCCTTTTCATTTCTAAGTTTGTTAATTTGGATACTTTCTCTGTGCCCTTTGGTCAGTCTGGCTAAGGGTTTATCTATCTTGTTGATTTTCTCAAAGAACCAGCTCCTGGTTTTGTTGATTTTTTGTATGGTTCTCTTTGTTTCTACTTGATTGATTTTTGGATCAAGGACCTCCACATAAAGCCAGACACTCTGAAGCTAATAGAAAAGAAACTGGGGAAGACCCTTGAGGACATCGGTACAGGGAGAAAGTTTCTGAACAGAACACCAATAGCGTATGCTCTAAGAGCAAGAATTGACGAATGGGACCTCATAAGGTTACAGAGTTTCTGTAAGGCAAAGGACACCATCAAGAGGACAGATCGGCAACCAACAAATTGGGAAAAGATCTTCATCAATCCTACATCAGATAGAGGGCTAATATCCAATATATATAAAGAACTCAAGAAGTTAGACTCCAGAAAACCGAACAACCCTATTAAAAAATGGGGTACAGAGTTAAACAAAGAATTCTCACCTGAAGAACTTCGGATGGCGGAGAAGCATCTTAAAAAATGCTCAACTTCATTAGTCATTAGGGAAATGCAAATCAAAACAACCCTAAGATTTCATCTTACACCAGTCAGAATGGCTAAGATTAAAAATTCAGGAGACAGCAGGTGTTGGAGAGGGTGCGGAGAAAGAGGAACACTCCTCCACTGCTGGTGGGGTTGCAAATTGGTACAACCACTCTGGAAAGCAGTCTGGCGGTTCCTCCGAAAACTGGGCACCTCACTTCCAGAAGATCCTGCTATACCACTCCTGGGCATATATCCAGAGGATTCCCCACCATGTAATAAGGATACATGCTCTACTATGTTCATAGCAGCCCTATTTATAATTGTCAGATGCTGGAAAGAACCCAGGTATCCCTCAACAGAAGAGTGGATACAAAAAATGTGGTATATCTACACAATGGAGTACTATTCAGCCATTAGAAACAATGAATTCATGAAATTCTTAGGCAAATGGATGGAGCTAGAGAACATCATACTAAGTGAGGTAACCCAGACTCAAAAGGTGAATCATGGTATGCACTCACTAATAAGTGGTTATTAACCTAGAAAACTGGAATACCCAAAACATAATCCACACATCAAATGAGATACAAGAAGAAAGCAGGAGTGGTCCCTGGTTCTGGAAAGACTCAGTGAAACAGTATTTGGCAAAACCAGAACGGGGAACTGGGAAGGGGTGGGAGGGAGGACAGGGGAAGAGAAGGGGGCTTAAGGGACTTTCGGGGAGTGGGCGGGGCTAGAAAAGGGGAAATCATTTGAAATGTAAATAAATTATATCGAATAAAAAAAAAGTCAAAAAAAAAAAAAGAAAAAGAAAAAAAAAAAAAAAGAAATGCTCAACATCATTAGTCATTAGGGAAATATAAATCAAAACAACCCTGAGATTTTACCTCACACCAGTCAGAATGGCTAAGGATAAAAACTCAGGAGACAGCAGGTGTTCGTGAGGATGTGGAGAAAGAGGAACACTCCTTCACTGCTGGTGGGATTGTAAGATGGTACAACCACTATGGAAATCAGTCTGGTGGTTCCTAAGAAAACTGGACATGACACTTCTGGAGGACCCTGCTATACCTCTCCTGGGCATATACCCAGAGGATTCCCCAGCATGCAATAAGGACACATGCTCCTCTATGTTCATAGCAGCCTTATTTATAATAGCCAGAATATGGAAAGAACCCAGATACCCCTCAATGGAGGAATGAATACAGAAAATGTGATATATACCACATTTATATATATGTGGTATATATATATATATATATATATATATACACACACACACACAATGGAGTACTATTCAACAATTAAAAACAATGAATTCATGAATTTTTTAGGCAAATGGTTGGAACTGGAAAATATCATCCTAAACAAGGTAACACAATCACAAAAGAATACATATAGAATGCAATCATTGATAAGTGGATATTAATTAGCCCTGAAGCTCTGAATACTGAAGATACAATTAGCATATCAAATGATTCCCATCAAGAAGGAAGAAGAGGACCTTAAAATTGGAAAGGCTTGATCCAGCATTGTCGGGGAGTATCAGGACAGAGAAAAGGGAGGGGGAAGATAGGAGAATGGATGGAGAGAAGAGGACTTATGGTACGTATGGGCGGGGGGGGGGGGGGACTGGGAAAGGGGAAAGCTTTTGAAATGTAAACAAAGAATATAGAAAAGAAAAAAAAAAGAAAAAAAAAAGATCAAATGCTGAGAGGCACTGCCAATGCCTGACAAATACAGAGGGGGGAGTTCTCAGCCAACTGTTGAACTGAGCAGAGGGTTGTCAATGGAGAAGCAAGAGAAAGGACCCAGGGAGCTGAAGGGGTTTACAGCCCCATAGGAAGCATAACAATATCAACCAATCAGTACCTCCAGAGCTCCCAGGGACTTACCACCAACCAAAGAGTACACATGGAGGCATCCATGACTCCAGCCACATGGGCAGCAGAGGATGGCCTAGTCAGACATCAATGAGAAGAGAAGCCATTTGACCCATGAAGGCTCATTGCCTCAGGGTAGGGGAATGCCAGGTCAGGGAAGCAGGAGTAACTGGGTTAATGAGCAGGTAGAGGGGAGATGGGATAGGGGGTTTTCAGAGGGGAAACAAGGAAGGGGACTAACATTTGAAATGCAAATAAATAAAATATCTAATAAAAATATCTAAACAATAAAAAAGATCAAATGAGAAACAAAAAATATAGCAGCTTCAGCACTACTATATTTATTTGAATATAATTATTTTGAAAAACATACATACATATGTATGTGTGTGTATATATTTGTATACATACATGCATATATATTTATATATATGTACATATATATGAAAGCAAATGTCAATTTATAATATGGCAGTATGCCATCATTACAAAATGTATACCACTTTTAATTATATGTGAAAGTTATGAGAATGAACATTAAATGCAATTGTAAAGAGAAAAATTTGCAGACTATGATGAGATAGTTCTTTAATTTCTCCTCCAAGATCCCTGTATATATGATGTTAAGATTCTGAAGAATAAATAATATATCCAAAATAATGATATTAAAACAATTTCCATCCCTTAAAAAATTAAGAAAAGTAAGGGACTTTCTCTCATCCTAGAACAATAAACATTTTCTTTCTTTCTAACATTGTGATGGATTTAGGGGAAAAAAACAAATGAAAATGCTCACCTAATTCTATACTCAAGGTTTTTATCTGTTTAACAGTACAAGACCTTTATTACTTATATGAAAAGAAATAAACACCATAAATTGGAAAAGAAAAAATACTTAGAGCTAGGTCCTGGTGGCATATGCTTATAATCCCAGTACTCAGTAGCCACGTAAAACAGGATCTTTGAGTTCCATTCCAGTCTGGTCTACAGAGTGAGCTCCAAGATAGGCAGGTATATTCAGAGAAACCTTGTCTTGGAAAAACAATGAACCAATCAAACAAACAAACAAAGGACAAAAATGAAAAGAAATACAAAAACAAACAAACAAAAACACTTAGTAAACTAAACTATAAGGAGTAGAAATTTAATTTTATGGACTATATGCATAGACAAATTACACTTACTATTTAACTCTGCTCTTTCCCTTTCCTTAAAAATTAATTTGATCCCTGAAATAAGAATGTAGAGGTGAAACAAGAAAAAGAATTAAAATCCTCATGAGATTTAAATGGAAACATTACTTATTCTAAACAAAATATTGGTATTTATAAGTAATTTGGCATAGTAGATTTGTTATATACTAAATACATGAAAAGTTACATATATTAAAAATCAGGTAACATTAAAGGTTAGTTGTATGATCAATAGGATAAAAGGTTAGTTAAGGGATAAAACATGAAAAAAAGAACTTAATTGTTTAAATTGTAATTGGGTATTAGATGAACATTTAAGGAGAATCTTAATTTAGTGTTTTGAATTGACATAGAATTTTATGAAAGAGTTTTATAATTTATTATCCATTCATAAAGTTTCAAATTTCTGAAATAGTTATTCATTCAGATTGGAGCACTGACAAATATAGCTTTATTGGCTAAATGAATAGAATTGAGGAGCCAGATAGAAACCCACAATCCTATTGCAACCTTATTTTGACAAAGAAACAAACTAACAATAAAAGAAAACAAAACAAAAACAAAAATCATCTTCAACAATTGGTCCTGGGAATTATGGATTCCAAGACATATTTTAAAAACCAACCAACCAAACAAACAAACAAACAAAACTAGATATTTATCTTCAAATATGCACAAAACACAACAGGTATAAGATGGAATCTCAGAGTTGTTTTTGTTTGTTTTCCCCTGGTCCCTAAGGACTTGGCACATTTCTTTAAGTGTGTCTCAGCTGTTCGAGATTCCTGTATTGAGAATTCTTGATTTAATTATCTGCCCCATTTATTAATTAGTTTATTTGGGTGGTTGTCTAACTTGTTGAGTTTTTTATATATAAATTTTTGATATTAATTATCTGTCAGATGCACAGTGGTGACTGGGGGCACAGCAATGAGAGGGGAAGTAAAATGTATAAATAAAATAGGTGGAAGCAATGAACAAGATGTAAAGATGTAAAGTAAATAAATAAAAATAACAAAAATTGCAACATTTTTGTTGTAAATAATGTTGTATTAAATTGGTTACAACAATGTTAGTTTTGTTGTAACATAATCCTAATTGTAGCAGTCTGATATATTAAATAATAAATAATATAAAGACTTTGATTTGCTTGGGCAGCAGATACTAGTCAGCTATGGCTAAAGAATCAGCTATGAATTAGAAGAAAGGAACATCTCTGAAGCCAAAGCATCTAGAAATGTTTCTACAGCATTAGCAGAGAAAATTTGTGATCCAGAGGGGCCCAAAGCTGCACCTAGTTCTTTAGCTATATTAGGTAATGTAAAAAATACAGAAAGGTAATGCTGGATTTGAAGAAATGAAGAGATTAATGAGAATAATGAATATTTGCTTCTAAGTGACAGGGTTGTAGTCCCTGAAAGAGGGCAGGCAAAACCTTTAGTAAAGATTTGGTCTCAGTTTCAGTTAAAGCCTCTGAATTTAGGAGGTCATGGAACTTGAGGTTTGGTCAGGTGTGGCATACTTTGAGTACTAGAGCAGCTTCCAAGAGAGCCTGCTCTTGAAGTACAGCCCTGTGTAGAAACATCATGATTAAGTCAGTAACACTGAATAACAAAGGACAGAACCAGCTGTGGATGGCACTGGCCTAAGCCCAAGGTACTACATGTAATACAGAGGATGGAGCTGAAGAAATCACCTAAGACCTGGAGTAGCCCAGAAGATTGTGCGTGAGCTACTGATGTCATACACGGAGAGTTTTATACTAGTGTACCTTTCCTTTTTTTTATTTGGTTGTGACTATGCCTTGGTTATTCTCTCCTGAAACAAAAATGTACTTAACATCCTTTGATTTTACAAGAGACTACTGTTAGGAAGACTTTGTAGTTTTAATCAAAATTTAGATTTATATAAAAATTTTGAGTTGCCTTATTTTTCCTTTTACAAGTATGTCAAATTATATATATATTATGGGAAGATTACAATATTTCTCCATTAAATAATATCTATAGATATAGATATAGATGATATAGATTATATATAGATATAGATATAGACTAGATATAGATTAGATATAGATTAGATATATAGATATAGATTAGATATATAGATATAGATATAAATATAGATTTAGATATAGATATAGTCACAGGCATAGGCATAGGTATAGGTATAGATTAGATACATATAGATATAGATATAGGTATAGGTATAGGTATAGATATAGATATTGATATAAATATGTAGATGTAGATGTAGATGTAGATGTAGACGTAGATGTAGATGTAGATATATCCACACACATATATATATATATACTCTTTACTATTACCTGCTCAGTTTAAATAATGTTACTTGTATGTATGACTTCAGGGCTGACCATTTTGTGCTGTATGACCAGGTGGTGTATTCTTTCCCTCTGCCCCTCTGTCAGCTTTCTTCTTTTGCCTCTACCGTTCTTTGTCAAAGTTTGAGGCCTCACAGGATTTTCTTATCCTCTGTGGCTGTATTAGTGTCATCTTTGTACAGCTCATGCTTAGATAGTCATATTGATGAGACTTTATGTATATAGCTCTGACATTACTAGGAGACACAATCTCACAGCAAATTCCCTTACCCTCTGGCTCTGTCAATCTTTTTATACTCTGTTCTAAAATATTCTCTGAAACTGAAGTGTGGAATTGTTTTGTTGGTGTATCCATCGGGACTGTTCTCCAGAATTCTGACATTTCAGAGTTTTAAAAATATTTCAGTATTTTAAAATGACTAAAAATTTTAAACATTTAAAATTTTAAAAAGACTTTGGGTCTTTTGACATCATGTTTTATATTGTGTTTTTTATAGTAACATAACATCTTTGAGATACATGATTAAGAAAAAAGTTATATTTGAATAGAGATGTGTTTGTGTGTCAGGTAAATGTCAGGTCTATTGTGCTGGCCAGTTTCTGGTTAACTTCAAACAAGTTTGAGTCATTTGGGAAAAGAGACACTTAATTAAAAACAAAAGAAAGATTCAATATAATTGGCTTTTTGGCAAGTTTGTTGTAAATTTTCCTAATGAATGGTTGATCTGGGTAGCCTTAGTCAATGTTGGGTGGTGCCACCAGGGAGTTGTTGTCCTAGTTACAATAAGAAACAGGTTGAGCTACCCTAGAAAGCTTGCCAACAAGCATCACTGCCTTGAGCTCCTACCCTGACTTTCCTTCATGATGTATATGATTGCAACATATAAGATGAAATAGAATTTTCCTCTCTGTGAGAATTCTGGTCATCATGTTTTGCCACAGCAATAGAATTCTAAGACGTTTGGTGTTTTATTCTCACCTGTCATTTCATCTTTTGTTTTGATGCAAGAGGAGAATGTAAATTCTAGCACAATGTAGACTATTGTATAACAAAAGAAAGAATAAAGAAGAGTCAGGAGGAAAGACTGAAAGATGAAAGGAAAGGAGAAAAGGAGGAAAGATTCTTTTAAAATTTCATGACATGCATTTGAAATTTATCCTTTACCTTTATATTCCTAGGTTTCAAAATTTAAGGCAAATGGTATGCATAATGAACTATCTTCTGGGTAATGCAAATATAACTAGTTATTACCTCAATATGCTGTTTATTTTATAACTATAATATATCCAAACAATAGTAGCTTTCCATATATTTGATAGATAACTATACTTGACTTTGCATCTATTTATTTATCTATATATCTATATATCCATCCATCCATCCATCTGCCCGATCACCTACCCGTCAGCTCATCCATCCATCTGTTCATCCGTCCGTCTGTCCATCCTTCTGTCTATCACCCTTTATCTACCTATACATTTACAGTTTCAGTCTCTACTATTATTATGGTTTTTTTTCCAGTACAAATTACTGAGGTAAGAATTTCAGTAGCAGTGACAGATAATCCCTCAATGATTTGCATTTGATAATGATGCTTAACAGAGCAGGATGTTTACTGTCCAGATTTTGTGTATGAGGCAAAGCAAACATGTAAATTATAACTTGCAACATCTGGTTCCTCGAGGGGACTATTTGTGCAGACTTTGACAGATGTGAGAACTACAAAGAATGGCTTTAACAAATGAGACAACCAATAGTCCCGGCTTTTTAAAAAATGCAACTAGTCTGAGTTTACTGAAACGAACTCCAGATATACTCAGATGACATGCACCTGCTCTTCTTAACTATTGTTCTGGAAAGAGATAATGGCTTCAGAATTATTATCTTCTATCAGGTGAAATGTAAAAGAAACTGAAACAGTATACCATGGGAAATTATATCATAACAAAACTTTCCAAAAATCTCTCAATTTGTGCAAAATCACTGCATTTAAGTGTCTGTTGAGCGAGTAGTGTGGCAATGATTGTGGCAGAAAAGGATTATGCATATCATCTTCTTGTAAATGAGCATGATTGCATTGCAATTTTGTAGACTCAAGATCCATAATTACACATCACATTCAAGTGGGTATTCTTGATACAATTTTATTATCGTAGGTATTTAAACTTGTTGAAAAATCCTCTAAAACAAATGATTAAGTATACCGAAGACGTGAAGAGCCAAAAACCTTTGTGGTAAAATGTATAAAAATGTTATAATAATTACAGAGCTTGGTATCATTATTATAGATGATTAATTTTATAAGTTTAGAATTTAAATAAAAACATAGCCCAATTTCTAAACTTTTTAAAAAATGTTATGTGTATGGGTGTTTTGCCTGAATGTATGTCTGTTATCATTTTTGTGCCTAGGGTTTGTGGAAGTCAGAAGACAGTATTATATCGCCTTTGAATTAAGTTAGAGTAGGTTAGGAAGAGCCCAGTGGGTTCTAGGATTCAAACCTTTGTCCTCTGGAAGAGTGACTAGTGCTTTTTCTACTGAACCATCTCTTAATTCCTTCAATCATGTTTATAAAATCATCTCCAAATTATTTAATGGTCTTATTATGAAGAGTTTCAAGTCAGTGTGCTCTTTCTTGGAACCCATGTTGATACTTGTGACTTAAAAAGAAAAAAGAAAATTGAGTGATTTCTGAGTTTATATAACAAAACCTTGTCTCTTCTGCTATTCATTTTCGGGACCAAATGTTTGGAATCTCTCTAGCTTCCATCTTAAAAGATTAGACATACTGAGTCAGGAAAGCTGTGAAATCCATATCCAGTAAGCTTTCCCCATATCTCTGGTTATTACCAAGTAAGTTTTCTCATTTGGCAAAGGATGGGAATGAGGAATTTTGAGATGACTCTGAATCTTGACAATTTCTAAAGAAGAAAGTGGCCAAAGACTCATTAATTAAGTCTAATCAGTCCCCTGATGCTGATAACTAATAATAACATGAATAATATGAAGATTTTTAAAATTTATTTTTTACACCCCAGATTTTATTGACCTCTTGTTCATCCTCTGATTGTTCCACATGCCATACCTTTTCAAACCCCCCCCCTACCTCCACATGGATATCCCTAGCCCTTTCCCACCAGACCTCTAAACACCTTAGGGCCTCCAATTTCTTGAGGGTTAGGTGCATCATCTCTGAATGAACACAGACATGGCAGTCCTATAATGTATGTGTGTCGGGGGCCTCATATGAGCTGGTGTAGGCTACCTGTTTGGTGGTCCAGTGTTTGAGAGATCTCAGGGGTACAGATTAATTGACACTGCTGGTCCTCTTACAGGATTGCTCTTCTCCTCAGCTTCTTTCAGTCTTCCCTAATTCAAAAACTGGAGTCAGTTGCTCCTGTCCATTGGTTGGGTGAAAATATGCACATCTGACTCTTTCAGCTGCTTTTTGGGTCTTCCAGAGTATGGTCGTGATAGGTTACTTTTTGTGAGCCTGTTATAGTCTCCGTAATAGTGTCAGGTGTTGGGACCTCCCCTTGAACTGGATCCCACTTTGGCTCTGTCACTTGACCTTCTTTTCCTAAGGCTTCTCTCCATTTCCTTCCCTGTAATTCTTTCAGACAAGAACAATTATGGGTCAGAGTTGTGACAGTGAGATATCCCCCTTCCCTCATTTGGTGCCTTGTCTTCCTTATAGAGGAAGTTCCTTCTATAAGTTCCTTCTCCCTACTGTCGGAAATTTCATCTAAGGCTTTTGAGTGTTGAGAGTCTCTCATATGCCAGGTCTTTGGTGCATTCTGGTGGGTCCCCTCAACCTCCCAACGACTGCCTATTTCCTTTCTTTCTGCTGACCGTCCGGGCTTCAGTCCTTTTTCCCTCACCCAATACCAGATCAGGTTCCCCTCTCACCCCCACTTTCCCACCTCATCCAGTTTCCCTCACAGGTCTCTCCCTCACCACTAATGATTGCTTTCTTCTCCCTCCCAAGTGGGATTGAGGCTTCCTCACTTGGGCACTTTAGACACTGGATCTAATAGAAGAGCAAGTGGGAAAGAACCTTGAGCTCATTGGCACAGGGGGAAATTTCCTAAACAGAACTCCAATGGCTCATGCTCTCAGATCAAGAATTGAAAAATGGGCCCTCATGAAACTGGAAAGCATCTGTAAGGCAAAGGACATAGTCAATAAGATAAATCAGTCACCTCCAGATTGGGAGAAATCTTCACTAACACCACACCCAATAGAGGGCTAATATCTAAAATATATATAGAACTAAAGAAGTTAATTACCCAGAAACCAAACACCCCAATCAAAAATTGGTGTATAAAACTAAATTGAAATTTCACAACTGAGGAATCTTGAATGACTGAGAAGCACCAAAAGAAATGTTCAATGTCCTTAGTGATCAGAGCAATGCAAATCATAATGATTCTGAGATTCTACCCTGAGATTCCAATCAGAAAGTCTAAGATCAAAACCTCAGGTGACACTCTGGAAATCAGTCTGGCGGTTCCTCAGAAAACTGGGCATGTCACTTCCGAAAGATCCTGCTATACCACTCCTGGGCATATACCCAGAGGATTCCCCAGCATGTAATAAGGATATATGCTCCACTGTGTTCATAGCAGCCCTATTTATAATAGTCAGAAGCTGGAAAGAACCTATGTATCCCTCAACAGGAAAATGGATGCAAAAAATGTGGTATATATACACAATGGAGTACTATTCAGCCATTAGAAACAATGAATTCATGAAATTCTTAGGCAAATGGATGGAGCTGGAGAACATCATACTAAGTGAGGTAACCCAGTCTCAAAAGATCAGTCATGGTATGCACTCACTAATAAGTGGATATTAGCCTGGAAAACTGGAATACCCAAAACATAATCCACACATCAAATGAGGTACAAGAAGAATGTAGGAGTGGCCCCTGGTTCTGAAAAGACTCAGTGTAGCAGTATAAGGCAAAACCAGAACAGGGAAGTGGGAAGGGGTGAGTGGGAGAACAGGAGGAGGGAAGGGGGTTTATGGAACTTTCAGGGAGTAGGGGGCCAGAAAAGGGGAAATCATTTGAAATGTAAATAAAAAATATATTGAATTAAAAAAAAAAGAGCAAAAAAAAAAAAAAACCAACAACATTAAAAAAAAAAAAAAAAAAAAAAAAAAACCTCAGGTGACATGTTGAACAGGATGTTGAGAAAGAGGACCACTCTTCTAGTTCCATCCATTTGGCTAAAAATTTTGTGAATTCATTGTTTTTAATAGCTGAGTAGTACTCCATTGTGTAAATATACATTTTTTTGTATCCATTCCTCTGTTGAAGAACATCTGGGTTCTTTCCAGATTCTGACTATAATAAGTAAGGCTGCTATGAACATAGTGGAGTATGTGTCATTATTACATGTTGGAGAGTCTTCTGGGAATATGCCCAGGAATGATATAAATGGGTCTTCAGTACTATATCTAAGTTTCTGTGAAACTGAGAAACTGATTTCCAGAGTGATTGTACCAGCTTGCAATCTCACCAGCAGTGGACGAGTGTTTCTCTTTTGCCACATCCTCACCAGCATCTGTTTTCTCCTGAGTTTTTGAACTTAGCCATTCTGACTGGTGTGAGGTGGAATCTAAGGGTTGTTTTGATTGATATTTCCCTGATGACTAAGGATGTTGAACATTTCTTTAGGTGCTTCTCAGTCATTCGATATTCCTCAGGTAAAAATTCTTTGTTTAGCTCTCTACCGCAATTTTAATAGGGTTACTCTGGAGTCTAACTTCTTGAGAGCTTTGTATATATTGAATATTATCCCTCTCTCAGATGTAGGGTTTGTAAAGATCAGTATTTGTCAGTTGAGAATTATTTGTTTAGCTCTGTATCCCATTTTTAATAAGGTTTTTTGGTTCTCTTGAATTATTTCTATATATTGGATATTAGCCCTCTATCAGATGTAGAGCTTTTCTCAATTTGTTGGTTGCCATTTTGTCCTATTGATAGTGTCCTTTGCCTTACAGAAGCTTTGCAATTTTATGAGGTTCCATTTGTCAATTCTTGATCTTAGAGCATAAGCTACTGGTGATCTGTTTGGGAAATTTTCCCTTTGCCCATGTGCTCCATGCTATTCCCTTCTGTTAGTTTCAGTGTATCTGGTTTTATGTAGAGGTCCTTTATCCTCTTGGACTTGAGCTTTGACAAGCTTGGGCAAGGAGATAAGAATGGATTGATTTGCATTTTTCTGCATGTTGACCACCAGTTGAACAAGCAGCATTTGTTGAAAAGCTATCTTTTCCCCTCACTGGATGGTTTTAGCTCCTTTGTCAACAATCAAGTGACTGTAGGTGTTTGGGTTCATTTCTGGGTCTTCAGTTCTATTCCATCAATTTGCCTGCCTGTCACTGTACCAGTACCATACAGTTTTTATCATTATTGCTCTGTACTACATCTTGAGGTCAGGGATGCTGATTTTCCCAGAAATTCTTTTATTTTTTAGAATGTTTTCGCTATCCTTGGCTTTTTGTTTTTCCAGATGAATTTGAGAATTGCTCTTTCAAACTCTATGAAGAATTAAGTTGGAATTGTTATGGGGATTGCACTGAATTTGTGGATTGCTTTCAGCAAAATGGCCATTATTTATTAATCCTGCCAATCCATGAGCATGGGAGATCTTTCCATCTTCTAAGGTCTTCTTTGAGTTCCTTTTTCAGAGATTTGAAGTTCTTTTCATCTTTCACTTGTTTGGTTAGAGTCACACCAAGATATGTAATATTATTTGTGACTATTGTGAAGGGTGTTGTTTCCCTAATATCTATCTCAGCTTGTTTATCCTTTGAGTAGCAGAAGGGTACTGTTTGCATTAATTTGATATCCAGCCATTTTGTTGATGTTGTTTATCAAATTTAGGAATTCTCTGGTAGAATTTTTGGGGTCATTTAAATATATGATCATATCATCTGCAAATAGTGATATTTTGACTTCTTCCTTTTCAATTTGTATCCCTTGACCTCCTTTTCTTGTCTAGTTGCTCAAGCTTGAACTTCAAGTGCTATATTGATTAGAGAGGGCAGCCTTGTCTAGTCCCCAATTTTAGTGTGATAAGTTCAGTTGTTTGATATTTCATATCTGTAAACATCTATAATATTTATTATTATAAAATTAAAATTAATATGACCTTTAAATAAACATTGTACTTGTTTATTATAATTGTACATGAAAACATTATTGGTTTTTATATAGTCAAAATCATCTAGGAAATAGAAGATACTGTATAGAATCATAGGAAGGGATTGAATAAGTGGATTATATTATTTATTCTTGGTACTCTAACAGTGGTTCAGCACCAATAGGAGTCTGAATACATGGAGTCTGCTGGTTAGTCACAGGTATGAGTCCAGGAAGGAAGACTGAAGCAGAATGACATGAATATCCACTGGTAATGGCAGAAGCAACAGGCACACTAGCGCAAGGACTATAAAGGTTAGATATGATTATAAGCGTCTTCTTTTTCTACTTTCATTCCATTGAATGCTTCCATTCAGGGAATGTTTACTACCCTTAGTTTGTTTCCTGTCAATCATCTCCAGAAACTTTCTAACAGGCATATCCAATAGCGAGTTTTTTAAAGTATTTTTTATTTGATATATTCTTTATTTACTTTTTAAATGATTTCCCCTTTCCTGGCTCCCCACTCCCTGTAAGTTGCAAAAACCCTCTTCCCTGCCCCTGTTCCCCCATCCACCCCTTCCTACTTCCCTGTTCTGGTATTGCCCTACACTGCGGCACTGAACCTTTCCAGAACCTGGGGCTACTCCTTCCTTCTTCTTGGACATCATTTGATATGTGGATTATGTCTTGGGTATTCCAAGTTTCTAGGCTAATATCCGCTTATCAGTGAGTGCATTCCATGAGTGATCTTTTGAGACTGGGTTACCTCATTTAGTATGATGTAATAGCGAGTTTTATTAATCTTCAATTCATCTTTCAAAAGAATCAAATTGACAATTAAGAATAACTGCCATAATTTTGTTAGCAGATTTTCTATTATTCTAATAAAATTGAATTTTGCTTCATTTAACTATAAAATGCTAATTAATATTCATTCAAATAGCTGTTATTTTAAGCCATGATGAATAGTACATTTATTTGTACTTTCCTTTGTTGATTGCAGTCACATTAGAAATCAAAACACCTGGTTAGTTTACTAAGTGTATATTACAGTAAATACCCCTGATTTTCTTTGAGCTTGTTAGAAGCTCTTTAACATCTTTAATATATCTTCTGAAGACATTTTCTAAAGAAATACCAAATGTTTATGAAGACAGTTTGATCTCCTGGCCCTTATGAAATTTCAAGTTAATATATTTTTCTGAGTGATAGAGCTACTGATAAAAACGGAATTCTGAAGTCACACACTCTTCTTTATATTTCTTAATGTAGTGTTGAGTATCTTCAGCAATAATTGCGTGCTAGATAGGAATTATTCGATAATTTGCTTCCTTGAAATGTCATTGTTTCTTCAGCAATTAAAACATAACTTTGCTAGATACAATAATCCACATTGACAGCTGTTTGCTTCCGGGGCTTGTAATATATCATTTTGTGCTTTTCTGGCTTCCAAGTGTTCCCTGAAGTGATCTAATATTACTCTGATGAATCTGTCCTTGTGAGTTGGCATTTTTATCTTCAGCTTTTAATGTTGTTTTGTGTTCTTTACTGTTGGGACATTTTGGCTATCGTTCTGTCATGCTAAGATTCCCCAGTTAATATCTATTTGGATTTCCAAATGCCTCTTTGGTATTCATTTCCTTCTATAACTTTGACACATTTGTGACTATAAAGGCACTGAGCAGAATTTTTATGCCTTCAGATTTAATTCTATTTCTTCTTCTGTCTCATGGACTCCTTCTGAATTTTAAGCCCATGTTTTCTTTCTGACTTTCCCACTGCTTATTTATACCCTGAATTGATTTTCTCACTTCATTAACTTGCTTATCTGTCTTCTCTTAAAATCTTGGAACAGTTTTAGCAGTACAGGCAAAGGAATTATTTGTACAGTTTTGTATTAGCAATTTAAATATTACTGATATCATTAATTGGAAGTTCCAATAATTTTGAAGCATCATCTGTGCATGAATCTTCATATTTCTTATATTTCTTTTCTGTATTTTGTACAGCTGTTTGTTTTTATATCAATTTTAGTTTTATTTGAAGATATTACTAAGCACCGTATTGTTGAATACTAAATTCCCAGCACCATCCAGGAAGGAGAAAATAAACTACTATAATAGTAAGAACACTTAAATTTTCAGGTTAAAAAACATATTTTAAAAATGTATTAAATCCCTTAACAACAGAGACTGTAGATGAGAAACTGGCAAAAAATTAGACTGCCATGGTATTGTAGTGGTAAAAATGAGTAAATGAACAAAAGATAGGCAGGGGGACAGATAAGGATTACAGAAAGAAAGGAAGTTAAAAATGAAAATAAAAATTGAAGAAGAATATTATAATAAAGCAAAGGGAAATTTGAAAGATCATAAAACTGATAACTCAATAAAGAAAAATGAATACATTATTAGATATTGAAGAAAAGAGTAATAATCAAAACTTAAAAGCCTTCAGAAACAAAATAAAAATATTAAAAATGAAATAAAAAATATTTAAACACAAAAAGTAAATGCAATGTCAAACATCGGAGTCTCTAATTAGTCTGACATATGGAGGAGCAGGTGAATTTTGACTCATTTGTCTTTCATATCATTTTGAGTGGCAAACTCACATCAGTCAAGCACCAAATATTCAGAAGAGAATTTATCTACAGTAACCTCCCTTCATTGTGTATGATGAGCTCCTGCTTGTAGCACACAACTTTGAGATTTGTGGGCAAAGTGGTTCTTGGTCATGGGACTCCCCATTTTTGTGTGTTCTAGGCTGATATTCTAGACACAGAATTCATTCAAGCTTATTGGAGTGGAGAAATCAAACACATCCATGAGAACTGTATTGGAAAACATTATGAACAAACCAGTACAGAGAGGCAAACACTTTTTGTGTTGGTACCTAGATAGTAACATACTTTCTACTAATCCAGAGCAGTGACTCATTTCTTTATGTATAGTAGTTGTAAAGCTGAGATGAGAGGATTTCAGCCTGGATGGCATGGTGACATAGCAAAGAAATGTCTGTGAAACAGATATCTAAATCTCCTGTCTATATATGGGATGAATCCCCAGGTGGGGCAGTCTCTGGATAGTCTTTCCTTCAGACTCTGGTCCATACTTTGTCTCTATATCTCCTCCCATGGGGATTTTGTACCCCCCCCCCTTCTAAGAAGGACCAAAGTTTCCATATTTAAGTCTTCCTTCTTCTTGAGCTTCATTTGGTCTGTGAATTGTATCTTAGGTATTCTCAGAGACTGCCCCATTTGGGGATTCATCCCATATACAGTCACCAAATCCAGACACTATTATGGATGCCAACAAGCACTTGCTGAGAGGAGCCTGAAATAGTTGTCTCCTGAGAGGCTCTGCTAGTTCCTGACCAATATAAAAGTGGATACTCTGAGCCAACAATTTGACTGAGGATAGGGTCTCCAATGGAGGAGCTAGAGAAAGAAACACAGGAGCTGAAGGAGCTTGCAGTTCCATAGGAAGAACAACAATATGAACCAACCAGTACCCCCCAGAGCACCCAGGGACTAAATCACCAGACTTCCATGTCTAGCCAATTGTGCTGTAGGAGTCACTGTTTCACCAAGATCCTAAAATGGATTCCAGTCTTCTTCCTACTCATTTGTTTCATTGATTCTACACTACAAATATGTCTATAAACTAATTTATGATATTATATCAATATCCTACTACTTGGTTTCCATGGAAATGATCAGAATTTTAACTGATTAAAATTGTTAGAATTATAAACTAAATACAGTTCTCAGTGAAAAGGTGTGATTGGAGAAAATAAAAGGTGAGGCAAAGATCGAAAACCTTTTAATATTAATATTATATCATCAGATATTACATTTTTAAGAGATGACTGACACTGATGAAGAATGAATTTTATACAAATTTTATATTATAAACATTATTTAAAAACTGTAACATTGAACACTTAAACAAAATATTTCATTTGTTTCTTTGCACAACAGTATTTTTTTTTTGCATTCTCATTTCTGATTACCTAGCAAGGGAAGCATTTTGCATTTTAAGCAACAAGAGATCTATTTGACTGCTTCCATGCAACCTTGAAGTGGTAAACAAGTTTCAAATATAAAAAGTAGTGTTATGGTACTTGTTTATCATTATTTTATTTTGCATATGTTATGACATTTATGCAATAATTTCTACAATGATATTTATACCTGCATATCTCAATTCATGCAACAGTCTTTTAAAATGTAACAGTAATAATCTGATATAATTTGGTCATGATTTCTATCACTTGATATTTTTTCACTTTCTAGTAATTTTTGTGTTTTAAGAAGAAGTAGTATATTTCCTGAAATACATCTTATTCTCTTATTTCATACATGATTATGTTTTGTTGTTACTTTTGTAAGCATTTTAATTGATAAAAGACTTTTGAGAGTAAGTTGAGTGATAAGTTAATAAGAATAGAGGAGACACATACTTCATATATGTTTTTATTATTTGGAATGGAAAATCGATGCAGACATTAGTCAAGGTGAACCAACTGCTAATTATGTTGAAATGATGCTATAAGTCTCAAATAAAACTTCCAATAAAAAATATAAAAGAAGAATGTAAAAATGAATTTGGAACACTCAGCATGAAATGGAAAGTTTCATCAAATCCCTCCACTCATTGTTAAGGGAACCTCATGGACAAGTTGGCAGAAAGAGTTTATGGATCAGAGGAGATGGAGGATACCAAGAAAACAATACTTACTAATTAAACATGAGAAAAACTCATATGAACTCAGAGACTCATGTAGCATACACAGGATTTGCATGGGTATGTTATAGAGTTAATGTGTACATGTTATGGCTTCCAGGTTAGTATTTTTATAGGACTCCTGAGTGAGAAATAATTTGTTCTCTGATTCTTGTGCCTTCTCTTGTGCTCTTTTTCTTTTGTTCATTTTTTGGCCACTTCTGAAGTAACACTGTTTATTTCATCTTTTATTCTATTTTTTTTAAGAAATGAATACATAAATGAATCAGTGAATAAATGCAAATGTTACTCAGATAATGGTTAACAACTTAATTGTCACTTCTCCCTGCTGAGAGAAAAAAGAATCAGTTTTCTCTAAACTAGTGACACTATCAACTATTCCAGGGCAGGCCTGATGTTCAGAAGTAGTGCTTTTATTTGGTTACTATTTTCAGATTGGTGCATCTTGACAGGAGGGGGCCATTATTTGTCTATTTGTTTTCTTGGTTTGGAGGTGTTTTGTTGTTACTTTGAGTTTTTGTTTACTTTTGGGGACAAGACTTAAAGTTGGATGTGTACGAGGAGAGAGAGAATGTGGGAGGACTGGAGGAGCAAAATAATATGATCAGAATATATTATAGTTTAAATTATTTTGAACAATAAAAATTAAAACATAAAAAAGAATACAGATGGTCTATATTTTGATATGCTTTTTGAAAACCCAGTGTTCAGTATTGTTCTTCCCACTTACAAGAATCAATATGTCATGTAATATCATACATGATATTTTCTGCACATTTTCTGGAAGCTAAGAAATAAAGTTATTATTTTCTGTTCTTAATTTTTATTTAATAGAGTGGCAAAAGAACAAAATTGCTTGCAGTTTCAAATTCTAGGTGCAAATACTGCTTAAGTGATCCAAAAATTTACATGTGTTCCACAAATGAGATCCCTATACTTTGGAGCAAGATGTTGCTTGAAATTGTTGTAAGTCAAAGAAAGAACATCAATCACCTTGAGATTTAGAGAACCATAATGAAAGCTATATGATGCACATTATTATGCAAAGGCTTTTTTTGAGGGAAAGCTGAATTTTGGGAATGTGGGTGCCATTTAGGGAGCATCACATGTGTAGCAATAGATTTCAGTATAGAAAGAGTAACTTGAGAGGAACTAGCTAATAATTAGGAGACAAGTCATTGAGCCCCAAAATTCTAACAAATTTCATTTTCTAGTAGATGAGTCCTCCCTAATCCTCAGTAAAGAAACACTTCCCTCCAGTCTGAGTAGCCTCCCACTACAAGAAAATGTAGCCTCCTCTGCTCCAGTGACAAGACATTTTCACCTTTACCAGAATGGAACAACACTGAAGAAAAATAATTGGCTTTGGCTTATTGTTTCAGAGGCCCAGAAGTCCATTTCGTTTTATTTGCATTCCTTTGGGCCTGCAGTAACCCACCCACTATCTCATGGCAGGAACACAGGGGAAAGGGAGGACACCTTTTGTTTTGTTTTGCTTTGTTTATTTGACCTCCCTTAAGTTGTCACAATGGTCAGTAGTATTGTTGAGATGATATGCTTTGGACACAATGAATAGCAAATATCAACCATTCTTGGCATATTATTACAAGATTTGTATCATGAAGTGTGGGAAATTTATATGATGAAAGTTCAGAGGTCTTTGGTTTTTTTTTTATTTTCAAAGAAATTGTGAGGAATCTGGTATTATAGGATATGTCAAGATATTATCATTATGTAGAAGGATAAGTTGTGGCTTATGGTCCTAGGCCATCTCCTCCTACCCTGAAAATTACATACCTAATAAGTATATTCGAATTTGAAAACTAGTATATTTCTCAACATGGTAGATTGATTTGACTTATTCAGTCCGTGACTTGGAAATGAGCTAGTTTTATAAAGTTGCTGTGATCTAACAGATTCTATGCTGTTTATACTGTAAGTAGAGACAAGGCTTCATTTCCAGCTCATGGCAAGACAGTGTGGGCAAATTTCAGTTCAGGGCTTTAGGATTTTTGTATAAGGAGATTTTATCACTATTTGCTTTTTTTCTGAGTTATTTGCTTTTACTAAGCCCAAGTTAAAACTAAAGTGTTGATCATGGATGATCAAATCACCATGCTACCTGAGCTGGCCATCAGAATCCAGATGATAGCTAAACTACTAAGAATGAATACCATGCCTGATACTGTGCAGGAAGGATACAACACCCTCAAGTTACAGTGGCATGTGAGTGATAGTGTTGGACAAGACTTGGAAGCAGAAGTTAGTAAAATAAACAAAATAATTATTTGTTCCTGCTATCTTTCTTGCCATTTTCTGTTTGCAACAAGGACAGCAGTCAGAGCTCACTGCAATTAATTTATGACAAAATAGAAAGTATGCAATCCTTATTCATTGAAATTTCTATAAAGTAAGCAAGTACAACCTGAAAGCAGGAAGCTGATATCAGCTCTCCAAGACATCTTGGGGAGAGTGGTGAAATGAATTCAGTGTAGTTTGTTCAATGTGATAGAGAAGAAATGGCCAATCATGCCGTTATATACCAATTTATGACCTGTGACCAAGAGCCTGAGTTGATGACTGTCAAGGACTTGAAATAAGCACAATTGAGAAATTGACAAAGAACTGTGGAAGAAAAGCTATGTGGATGGAATTGACAAGGAAAATGTGTACTGTGGCTCACAGAGGAGTAAGTAGAGGACCTGGATGTCTTCACTGGCCTTCCAGGTAAAGGAGAGTGAGCATGACTCATGGTCAGATGATGGCTTTTAAAAATAGGAGAAGCAAAAATACCAATTACAATTTCAAATCTTAGTCTGATGAATAACTGATCTTAGTTCAGTGAAATGAGGACGTTTAGCCTATGGATTCCTAAGGCAATAAGTGCATACTGACCTGATCCACTAATCCATGATCATTTATACCGAAATAGTAAATATCACTGTAAATAGTTCAAATTTGAAAGAATATATCAATTGCATGCACATCTTTTAACAGATTAACTGAGAAATTGTATTAGATTCTTAATATCTATCCTATATGTGAATAATTAATTAAATTGCCATTATACAAACATCTTGGGAAATTGTTCTATAAAGAACAAGGAAATACTACTGCTTGAATTATATAAATATAAGAAAAGGAATTTAAACTTGAATACAAAATCATTGCTACTTTTATTCAGTCTGTGCTAGTCTCTGAAGCTGGGATGAAATGGACATGCTAGATGAAATTCAGGGGTTTTCACAATTCCTTTGGCAATACAAATAATAAAGAAAAGGAAGACAAAAACCTCACATACTAACTTTATTTTGTGTGGCTTCATTCAATATGCTATACACTTAAGAACTGGTAAATGGTTCACATGCTAAAGAGAAAACTTTTGAATAAAATGGTCATTATTCACCTTAAATTTGGTAAATGCCAATTTGTCTAAACTTTACTTGAAAACTTATGTCATAAATGTATAATTATTAAAAAGCACAATTGGCGAAACTGCAAACCAGAGGACTTAAGAAAAGCGAGCACCTTGTTTACTTTTGTACTTTTGAACTTGTGCTTCAAAGTACATGTCAAGTATTTTACCAATGTACTGCTTTTTTTATTTAATCTCAAGTTTTGGTGCTATGATCTTACTACTAGATCCAAACTATTAGCCTTGTTTTAGACATACCTTAAATCAATGGAGTCTCTAAAAAAAAAATTACAAATTTTCATTTCCTTGGCCCATAATCTCTATCATGTTGCTTCTGTCTTAGGAAAAATATTCACCTTGTAACAGATAGAAAAGTAATTCCACCTCTCAGGCTACATACTAACAATATTTATCATTAGGCAACTGTAGTCTGTGCATATCGAATACAAACTTGATGTACCTAAAATTATTTTCAAGCACAAATTTGTTAATCATATTTTGAAAGTGTTTTAAAGTGTTATGTACATTTATGGAAAAATTACTACTATTTTTGTAATATTCTGTAATTAGCTATAAAAAGAAAATTACAAATGGATATCCTCATTAATATATAGCAATAATTTCAGTATATCATAAGACTTTTTCTCTTGAGGTATTTATGTAAAAAGAAAACCTAAGATAAATATGTATAAATTCAGTGATGGAAAGAAAATTGTCATGTTCAGATAAAGAAACATGAGTCTCTAGAAAATGTCCAAATGATAGATAGGTTAAATTTCATTATTTAGTAAGTAGTAAGTACAATATAATTTCCCACTGACTGTCATATATAGCATTGTATTATATTGTGCCTTGAAGACAAGGGGAGGAACTGCATATAATATGACTACATTTCATAATTTAATGAGTCTGTTATTTTGATTTAATGAGTCAGGAAATCACAAAATGCCAGGTCAATTCAGTAGTCAGAAAAATTAACATTTATTTTTTAGCAGTGGTATTGTGTTATTGAGAAGGAGGCAGTAATGTAGCTTGCTTTCCAATTGAGTAGGGAAAAAACATAGATATAAGCTATGTAAATTTATCTTATTGATAATGTCTACTCTTCACCAAATATTAAAAGAAGATTTTAGTGATTATCACAAAGGTTTAAATATCATCAAATATATCAGGATTATGAATACTGAAAGATGAAAATAGAATAAAGAAGCAAATTGAATAAACTAGCAGAATCATCCACAAATCACCAATTTCTGGGTGGGAAGTGGGATATGAAACAGATATACGGTTCTGAAGAAACAGCATATAAGTGGAAGAAGTAGACTTCTATTAATAGCTATCTGTATAAAAATAAAGTGTTCACACAACTTCTTATTTTAAAGGATATCCCTTGCCCAAAATTGCTTGCTACTTCTCTTATTACATTGTTTACTGATTTTGCTCCTTGTAATTTTAAAAGGTTATGCCTGTTGGTTTTCGAAACATAGCTAAAATTGATTCATTTCTCCTCTATTTAGTCTGCAGTTTTCACTTTTGACAGATCTACTTTCTACATGAGCTAAAACTTACGTTGATATTTTAGCTGTTTAGAAAGTGCTTGACAAAGGAGCCTGCAGATATAATAGGAGGGCAAAACCAGATATAAAACCAGATACAAAATCAGGAAGAACCATGCTACATTAATCCTCACAAATTGAGAGGACAATATTTTTATCCATTTGAAATGCATTGTTTGTAGAACAGTTTGTAAATAACTGCTTCTCTAAATCTTTTTTTTAATTTTTTTTATTGATATATTTTTTATTTACATTTCAAATGATTTCCCCTTTTCTGGACCCCCACTCCCCGAAAGTCCCATCAGCCCCCTTCCCTCCCCCTGTTTTCCCACCCAACCTTTCCCACTTCCCTGTTCTGGTTTTGCCCTATACTGTTTCACTGAGTCTTTCCAGAACAAGGGGCCACTCCTCCATTCTGCTAAATCTTAAAGATGATATCTACAGGGAATAAATATAGACAGGAAGCCTAAAAAAGTTTTGTTCTACTCACCAGATGCGTGCACGCATGCACACACACACATACACATACATATACACACACACACACACACACACACACACACATCTTAAGTAATAGGAAAAGCTATGGTCATATCTTCAACCATGTCTGATAGGTTTGCTTTCATTTGATTGCAAATACAGTTCTAACTTTTCTAACTAAAATTGTTAACATTTTATTGCATTGTTGGTATTATGTCATGTTCTATATTGCACAGATAATCTTACAAATATATTAAATTGTATTTTAATAAAAATAATGTACTCATAATCTTAGGGAACATTTAATTTTTTCCGACATACTGCTATGGGTGAACAATGACTGATGAATAGTTTTTTGTTTTAGTAGACTAATTTGATAAAATCAACTCTTATTTCATTGAAAGGTAGCTTACTAAAGGCCAATATTTTTTCTTTACATTTGTCTTCTTTACATTTACATTTCCTTTACATTGATTTTCTGAGCATCCCTTCAGGTAACTTTCCACTTATTCTACTACCCAAGATATTAGAGGATTCTTAATTACCAAACTTCTTTAATTCTGTTTTCTAATTCAGTCATGAAAAACAAGACTTAAAAGTGTTCATTCTTTATTCTTCCTCTATGATGAGCTTCAGTATACCACTCACAGATAATACATATCTGTGATTCAGTCCAACTCACAGATAATACATATACATACATATGCAAGAACATACACACATACACAGACACAGACACTCAAACTAGCACACACACATATGTAGAATTGTATATGCATATATATGCATATCAGTTACTTTAAACATACAAATATATTATGTATATATACATAATCATTTAACAATAGTAAAAGTAAAAGAGGCTATAAAGTTGAGATAGGGAGAGGCATAGGGGTGATTTAAGAGATGGTATCTGGGACAAGTTAGAGGGAGGAAAAAGTGGGGGAAATAAAACCAATGAATAAGAAACTTTCATGGAAGTCATTCTTCATGGGAGATCAAATCCTTCTGTTTTATTTATTTGTAGAGCTGGAGACGTAAAAATATTTTAGCCATATCTGGTTTAGGAGTGTCTGCATTTTTTTCCAATTTGTTTCATTGCATTTTCATACCTTGTCAATAGTCTCACCATAATTAAATAAAATCATTCTTCTTGATATTTTTCTTTGTAGCACACTCACTGTTGTAACCATTAAAAATGAGACTCTGGAATTTGGTTAAACACATTTCAAAAAAGATTGACATCTGTACTGAAAAACATTATCAATTCTTGTGTATGAAACAGTAATCAAGAAATATTGGTTAAAATAGCCAAAAGGTATAAAATACTAAATTGGAACTTAGCACACTGATTTTTAGATTGTACAAATTCACTGACTTTTAATCCTTTCCATTCCCTGAAGAAATAGAGTTACAATGAAAGAAAAAGGAACTTAGAGGAGAAGAAGAACAGCCTACAAGTGACTTGATATGGTTATAGAAGACATAGAGCTTATAAATAATAGAAATTATAATATTCTCATTGCATATGCTCATATAAAGAAATGAATAAGCATAAATTTGAAGACACAAATACATAATTCATGTGTACATAAGTATATAAAGCAATAGTTCTCAGTTAGTGTGTTGCAAACCATTTGACTTCTAATATTCCTTTCACATGAGTCACATAAAATCATTGGAAAACACAAATATTTACATTCTGATTCATAAAAGTAGCAAAATAATAGCTATGAGGTAGTAATTAAAATAATTTGATAGTTGGGGATCACCACAACCTGAGGAACGGTATAAAAGAATTATAGTATTAGGAAGGTTGAAATCCACTGATATAAGGTGATGATGTAGACATATACAAATTGACACATATGTTAATGAAAGATTTGTAAAAAAAACAAATAGTAAAATTCTATAAAATTAAAAATACAGAGAATTCAAATTTCTAAATTCACCTGAGTAGCACCAACATCCTCATAAATTTCAAGATCTTTCGTTTTTAAAGTTGAGTGCAAGAATTCTCAAGGAAGTATGTTTGGTTCCTTTAAAACTCTATGAACATAGTTACTGTTATATAAAACATTTTGCCATTATAAAATGAGAAATTATTTGAAGGAATAATTGCTCAAACACATAGAAGCTTCTTTGTAAAGGAATTGCATTTTGTTTAGTACTTTGAAGTTTAACATCTCTAGTCCAAATTTCAAATATGTTGCCATGTGTTGCTACCTGTCACATTTTCAACTCACTGCTGATGCCAACTCAAACAAAATAATTCTAGTCACTTGAATTAACCAGTATAGCAACATGAATTATAGAATCTTAACAGAAACCTTGGTTAACTAGGATCTTTTAAAGCAATGTTAGCTTGTGACTAGATCTCAAAAATGGCAAATGAGCCAAAGTTAGTATATCGGTGTCACTGTTGTAGGTAAGGAATTGATTTGTTTTCCTCCTTTCTAAAACAACTTAGGGGGCATATATAAAATGGAGTAAAGTTTCAAATCTGAAAGTGTTCCTAAACCAAGTCCAGATGAATCTTCACTTAAGCTTTATTCTTGGTGTAGAAACTACTATTTCTTCAACCTTCTAAAACTGTTATTCAGGTTTAAGTGTTTCCTTAATATCATAAAACTTCCTTGCTTGTTCCATCATATATAGCAGAAAAACTTATTTTGAAAGGTAGAAGTCTAAGAAAGTATGTGATAAACTGGCAAATTACAATTGGAGACCACCTCAATTATGGGTATAATCATTAGTGTATATTCTTATATCTACAGACACATACCCACAAACATCCTACACCAAGATACAGATAGCTTTCCTTAGTCTTCTGTAACCATAATGTACATTATGTTACTGGTTTATACAATTAAAATGAACATTTATCTAGACTTAAATTTTTCATAATTTTATAAGCGCTCTATTTGAATGGATACTTAATTATTAAATTATTTAGGTAGTTCAATTAATTGATGAAAAATCATATGATAAATGACAATATAGCTAGATAATGAGCCCTAATTTTTTGTCATTTTTAGACTAAATCTAAAGTGAACAGTTTGCTTTCGTAGCTGTCAGCAAAGAGGTAAACTGTATGTTGGTGGTTATTTCTATAATTACATATTGAGAGTTCAATAAGAGTTCTAATTTCATATTTACATTGAGTACAGTCATCTTTGTATCTTTAGAAGTGTCATGCCTGGCTTCAGCAAATGTTGAAAAATGTTCTATCTAGATTGATTCCATTAATGGTAGTTCTCAACTGGTAATTTTATTTCTAGAACTGTTATTTTATACTCAAATTGCATGAATTCTAAGACACTGTTTACTTTGATAATTTCTTTCAGTATATCTCTAGTAAATTTTAAAATTCAACAGCTAGTTTTATGTATGTGTGTGTGTGTGTGTGTGTGTATGTATATGTATGATTTGGCACATGGTTGTTTGGTGTTTCATAGACAAGATCTACTCTATGCAAACAAACAAACAAACAAAAATAAACAACCCTCCACCACCACTAGCAACAACAACAACAACAAAAAAAAAAAACCAACAAAGAATGAAGGAACTTTCCTAAGGAGGCAATAAATTCTTCCTGTACCAGGATGTTACGTTTCCATAAATACATATATTAACCCAAGGTGATATGATTAGGAACACATTAGCCCAAGAGGAAGGCAACAAACAAATGGTATTTTTGTCTCTTTTGGGGAGCTTCAGTGGAAATTTTGTTCATTCTTATCCATGTAAGGTTGCACAGAGCAGACCTTGTCTATGAACCGCCAAATGGCAATGTGTCAATCATCACAGTTGCTGGGGCACACGTCTTGGATATCGTAGATTTAAGGTGTAAATTCTCTTAATAGTAATCTACATTTTCTATAGCTTTTTGTTACAGACTCCACATAGCCTAAGGAGATCCTAAAAAGGAAATGGATTCATACAGTGGTGTGGTTAAAAACTGATAATACAAACAACTGAGTCAGTGAAGCATGCGAATGTAAACTCTTGTGTTTCCTACAGACCTGAAGCATTGTCATGAATACTCAATGCTAGCAAAATTTAAATACTGAACAAGAAAAACCAAGGGGAGAGAGAACCTGTAGTGACCACATCCAAAAGATAGGTATGGGTCCCGGTTGTGGGATGAGACCATCAAAACATCCTACAATATCTGGTCAATTGATTAAGTATTACCAAGATAAATATGTGACTACCTGTATGTACACAAATGACATAAATGAGGGAACTTATTATTGTATGTATAGAGCCATTACTATGAACAGACACCATGACTTCATACACTCCATAAAGATAAGTGTTTCTGAAGTTTACTCCATTACCATCATGATCAGAAATATTGGCAGTGGAAGAAAAGGACTGTCTCATTGAACATAGCTTAAGAATGTATAGCCTCAAAGCCTACCTCCACAGTGACACCTTTCCTCCCAAAAGGCCACATATACTCCAGTGAGGCCATAACTCCTAATAGTGGTTCTTCTTATGGACCAAACACATGAATCTAAGTGGTCTATACCTATTCAAACCACCACATACCACTCCCTGAACACCCACTAGGCCATAACATAATGCAAAGTGAATTTAATCCAACTTCAAAAGTTTCCAGAGCCTCTCACAGTTTCTAACTTGCTTAAAATTCTGAAGTTCAAAGTCTCTTTCGAGATTCATGCAGCCTTTTAACTGTAAACTCAAAAGCAAAATCCAGATCACATAGTCCCAGCATATAATGGCACAAGATAAACCTTACTATTCCAAGGTAGGGTTCTACTGTAGGAAAGGAAGCATAGTAAGGAAATCCAGGACCAAAGCAGGATCGAAACCAGCTGGGAAGTTCCAAACTGTATCTACATGTATGTTATCAAAATGTTCTACAGTTATCCAACTTTTACAGGTTCACTGATTGCAACACACTAGTTTCTCTTGGACTGGTTCTGGTCCCAGTTAGTAGCATTTTGTGGAGGTATCCCCTGGCTCTGGCATCTTTAGAAAATTGGGGTCTCCAATGACATTCAGGTTTCACCTTCATAGCTTCATGCAACTTTATCTCTAGACCTCTAGGCAGGGATATCCCTGCCACATACCTGACCGTGGCAACTCTCCTTAGTTGCAGAGGAAGATTCCATAATCCCTTTCACCAAATTGCCTCTCTGAGTCTCCAAGAAAGCAGTCCCCTGTCACACACCTGACCTCAGCAGCTTTATTTGTGGAAGAAGATTTCAAATCCCCTATCTTCTATCCTTGACTCTAAAGTCAGAACTGTGTGGCAAAGCTGCCAAAATCTGCTGTTGGCTAGGGCTGGAATATGGTCCTATTGTTCAATTGCATTCTATCAGTTTTCAGGGTTTTGTGGTTCCCTTCACTACATAAGTTTAGCTGTCCTGGAATTTGCTCTTTAGACCAGGCTGGCCTTGAACTCAGAGGTCTGCATGTGTCTGTCTTCTGAGTGCTATGACTAAAGGTATATACTTCCACGCCTGGACCTACTTAATTCCTTTTTACAAGATGGACACGTAGATGGGTGGGATCTTGTCACTAATCCGTTAATTCCATTTTTAGCTATATTCTACTTTCTGCTGCCCATTTAATCCTTAAAACATGCATTTTCTGTTTTTTCTTTCTAAATTTGCTCCATTTTATCAAAATGTTCTTCATAAGAGTGAACTACAGGACACTGTTTATACTATGCTGGTTTTAGACTTTACCAATGTAATTATTCTATATCTCTTCACCTTGCACACAGGCAAACTCTTTGGACAAGTTAAAAAATCAGTCACGTTCTTCACTTCAAGAATGATTATTAGGCAACATACTAAAAGTCTGGTAGATCCTTAGAGTTGAAATCACTCTCAGGACCATTGTCCTTCATGCATCTATTAGTTTGTCCCATGAAGTGCTATGTAAAGCAGTCCACCGGTTTCCCAATTCAAAGTGCCTAAATCCACAATCCTCCAAACAAAAGCATGATCAATCTACTACAGCAATACTTTAGTCTCAGGTAGCAACTCTGAGTTAGGATTTTATTGCTGTGAAGAGAGCAGAGCACTCTTATAAAGAAAAATATTCTATTGAGGCTGGCTTATAGGTTCAGAGGCTCACTCCTCGATCATCATGGCAGGAAGCATGGCAGCATGCGGGCTGAGCTGGGGAACTAAGAGTTCTATATCTTGGCCTCCAGCTAAAACAAAGATAATATAAAATGAGCAATAGACAATGAAAAATTAGTTATAAACACCACCCATTCCTATGCAACTGGTTGCAAATGTGTACCATGATGATTCAAAATGGAGTTTTTGCTTTACTTTTCAAAATAATTTTATTTCCATTCCACATGTTTCCCCCCTCTAAGAGTTCTTCACCCATGATCCCCTTCTTTGCCTCTGTACTGGCTGGTTTTGTGTGTCAACTTGACACAGGCTGGAGTTACCACAGAGAAAGGAGCTTACTTTGGGGGAAGTTCCTCATTGAGATCCAGCTGTAAAGCATTTTTTCAATTAGTGATCAAGAGGGGAGGACTCCTTGTGGGTGGTGCCATCCCTGGGCTGGTGGTCTTGGGTTCTATAAGAGAGCAGGCTGAAAAAGCCAGGGGAAGCAAGCCATGGCCTCTGCATCAGCTCCTGCTTCCTGGCCTGCTTGAGTTCCAATTCTGACCTCCTTTGGCGATGGACAGCAATGTGGAAGTGTAAGCTGAATAAACCCTTTCTTTCCCAACTTGTTTCTTGGTCATGATGTTTGTGCAGGAATACCAACCCTGACTAAGACAGCAACTAAGAGTACTCTTCCTCCATGGGTCACCAAGAGCCATGGTACAGATAATAAATCCAAATAGCAAAGGCAATGGTCTATGTGTATCAGGCAAGTTGTACCCATGAAATCTCATCTATATGGTCACCTAAACAAGACCCAAACACTGAAAACACCTTTTGAAATGTCAGTGTGAATGAGGGAAAATTTATAGGGCTACACACCTAGGTGAAGGATAGAGGCAATTAATGATTACTTGGAGAAGGACAATCAATCTTATTCAGGCATGTATCCCCTAACTGGTTGTTCAATACGAAGTGGTCATCCTTACACACATATCAGCATTACAAAGAGACTTAGCAGAGGATATTAAAATGTATTTAGGCATGTGTGGAGGAGAATATATATCTATTTTCACATTGCTGTGCTGTCATTTCATAGGTATTCTCAAAGAGTCCACAGCAATGATTTCCCCCATTCTACTGAGTATCTTTGCTCACTGCGTTAACAATAAATCCATAGTGTACATTAACACACACTTTTCATGTGGATACTTTGGCTTTAGCAACATCTGCTATTTTACTTTTTTTTATTTTCTATATTCTTTGTTAACATACCAAAAGATTTCCATTTTCCCAGTTCCCCCCTCCCCATATGTCCCATAAGCCTTCTTTTCTCCACCCATTCTCCAATCACCTCCCTCCTTTTTCTCTGTACTGGTACTCTCCTACCTTGCATATCTTGTTTGCTGTGCATTTAAAAATAATGTCTAATCCCATGTTTATTTTCATATTTCCATGACATGTGACAATCCATTTACTGGTACCATTACTTTCATTTCAGCATCCTTTCCCCTCCAAAAGCACTCACTATGATCTGTCAATGGAAGAGTGTCCCACATTTAGTTCAGGCTGCCACAGTCTTACACTATCCCTCATCGTTCTGCCAAGTACTGGGGTTACAGACATGAACAACCTCTCTTTAAAACTCACTCCTAGACAATATTTTTTTTAAAAAAAATAATATGAAATTTATTGATGTGCCTCTATCTGAGCAAGCACAATACCTCTATGAAAACAACTTTGGAAATGGAGAGATGGCTCTGTGGTTAAAAGCACTGACTGCTCTTCTAGAGGTCCTGAGTTTAATTCCCAGCCACCACATGGGGACTCATGACCATTTGTAATGAGTCCCTGCCCTCTTCTGGTCTATCTGAAGACAGCCTCAGTGTACTCATATACATAAAATAATTAAACTTTAAAAGAAAATAACTTCAATTTTCTGAAGAAATAAGTTGAAGAAGCCATTAGAAGATGCAAAGTTCTCTCAATGTCCTGCATCCAGATGACTAATGTAGTATAAAATGCCATTTTTTAAAATTTTCTAAATTCTTTGTTTACATTCCAAACGCTTTCCACTTTCCCAGTTTCCCCCCACCCCATATGTCCCATAAGCCTTCTCTACACCCATTCTCCAATCACCTCCCTCCTATTTCTCTGTCTTGGTACTCCCCTACAATGTTGGATCAGGCCTTTCCAGGATCAGGGCCCTCTCCTTACTTCTTCATGGGAGTCATTTTTTTTTTTTAGTTTTTTTTAATTCAATATATTTTTTATTTACATTTCAAATGATTTTCTGGCCCCCCACTCCCTGAAAGTCCCATAAGCCCCCTTCCCTCCCCCTGTTCTCCTTCCCTCCCCCTGATCTCCCACCCACCCCTTCCCAAAGCATCATTTCCAAAGCATCATTTTACTTAATTATCGAGTAAAATCTTGTCATTATTTTACTTAACAAAGTCTCCCCCCCCATGCACTTCCTGGAACTTTCTTCAGTGTTGATAAATGCAGCTACATTTATGCACCAGTGTCCACCATTGTAATAACAGTGCATTTATCTCTAGACCATTCATGATTTGCACAGTTCCAAAAGAGTTTTGAAAAACTCAAATGTTTGTTTTTCAAATCATTTTATTCTGTTGAAAGAGACAAATAAAGAGTTGATACTCTAAGGGGGAAATAACAATTCCTGGTAAGATTAATGTCCATGAAATAACTTCAGAGTGACTGACAATTATTTCTCTTAGAGCTGTGATACATAAGTGTTGATCTGGTTATTTAATCAAAACAGTGATCTGGCTGTTATCTCTTATCCTGAATTAATAAATATTCTAATTCTGTATCTCTCTTTGACATAGAGATAATTTTACTTCTTACTGTGACCAAGAAATAAGCCCCAATGTGTACATACATAAGTATTTGCATGTGTATTCTTTACAAATTTAATATAGTATATTAATATGTAACTTCAACAGTGATCATTTCCTCAATGAAGAGAATATATCTGTAAATGATAACTATGTATCATATTGCCTATATGTTTTCAACATTGTGGACAAACATCTAACTTTTCAGTCATTATTTTTATTTTGTGCTAAGTCCAGGTGAAATTGTCACTGAATTATCAATCGAAGACAATAACATTGTAATTTATTTATCAGATTTAAAAAGATTACTGCATATCATGTATAAATTCATATTCAAATCTTTCTTTTTATAGTCTTCAGTGTATGAGTTCAAAATCTTTGATTTTTCTGAACTAATATACAACTAAACTATTATCCAATTTACTTATTTTGAAATGTCAGAGAGAACTATAAATGCAGGTGGGGTGTGAATACTGTTTTGCAGGGGAAATTAGATGTCCATCACCTTCCCACATGAGCTGCTTGTTCCTTAGTCTTTAATTTGTTCACAGTCCTCCAAATGACTGTTCTCGTTACTTGTACAAATCAGCTGTCAGACATCACCTTCTGCAACTTGCATGGACTCAAAGCGACTTCCATCAAGAACAGAAAGCATTGTCGGTTTGCCAGGAAAGGCACTGCCTCTTGCTTATCAACTCTGTATTTGTGGCTTGATTGACACTTTTGAAATTCTGTCAGTTTTTCTTTCCTGTTTGCTGTTTTTTCACAGAGCAGAAGCCATTTCTATCCATTAGCTTCACAAAATTGTAGCCTCAGTGAAGGTCCACTTTGATTCATTATCTATTTCAAGATTGAAATGAAGATGATGAATGGGGTTGACAGATGCAGTTACGTAAGAGATGTCAAGAAGAAAAATTTGAAAACTATATGTTTTCTGTAGATAGGTTGAAACATCATAATAAAAATATTTAGAAATATTAACTTTGTTTTATTCAATGTGTAATAACAATGTATTTATTTCTACAGAAGAACCAACCATTGGGGTGTTAAGATGGTTCAATGAATAAAGGAACTTTCTGACAAGTCTGATGATGTGCATTTGGTCCAAGAATCCAAATATTGGAAGGAGAGAACTGATTTCTATAAGATTCTGATGTATGCACTATTTCTGTTATACACACACACACACACACACACACACACACAAACACACACACACACACAATGCACAACCACAAAAATAAATATAATTAAATATATTAAATACTTAAAAAATGATCAAAGACTCCAAAATGTGTGACATACAAACAATTATGACCAAACAAAATTTGCTAATAAATTTCTTTGCTTTACATATTATGTTTTACAGAAGGTGCTAATTGTCACTGATTATTTCTGTTTCTTTATAACTTTCACAATAAAATAATTAAATAATCCTAAAATGATGGACTTTGGTTTAAGAAGTCTTGCTACTGATAAAAAGAAAATAGAGTCAGTATTCCCAATTAAAATTATGAATAATTGAATATATAAGATAATTTGTTTACTGAAGTGTAGCTATTTACAATAAAATCTGTAAAACTTAGGGGGTAAATTTGTGATATTAAAATATATACAATATTATATCACAGATTAGAAATAATTTTTCAGAGTGAGTTTGTAGGTTAAAATTTCCACTAAATTAGTCTCCTTAAATAATAGATTTGGAATATTTCTAAATTAACAATTAGAAATAAACATCTTAATTAAAATAAGATCATAAAATCATGATGAAAGTTAAACTCATTTGCAGTGGTAGGCTAATAGAAAAATAAATATAAACAATGAGAAATAAATACAATGATGTGTTTTTAAAATCATAGTAAATTTACATTAATTTTGGTAATTATTTTGTTATCAGGAATGTGTCCTAATTAAGTTTCTATTGCTGCGGTGTAACACTTACCAAAAAACAAGTTTTAGAGGAAAGGGTTTCCTCTAACACACTGTATACCATTAATTACTAAGTGAACTCAGTAACAGACAAAAACCTGAAGCAGAGGCCATGGAAGACTGATGCTTACTGTCTTGTTTCTCATTGCTTCCCAACTCTGCTCTCTTAAACATCCAAGGACCACCAGCCCAAGGGTTTGCACATTAGGCTGTGTACTCCAACACTAACTGTCAATTAAGGCAATACACCCATAAGTTACCTTTAAGCCAGTCTGATAGAGGAAATCCCTATGTTTGTATTGAGTTGACCAAAACTGAGAATATACAGCTCTCAATTAAAAGTGATAAATGACTTCAAAATTAAATGAGAATGATAAGTCAACAAATACACATCGAATAGATGTGTATATTGAATAGATTTTATATAATATATATATTTTTCAATGGTTACATATTCATATATTTGTTTATATATTCAATATATAAAATGGCTACATATTCCATATGTTTAATATATATATATATATATATATATATATATATATATATATATATATATATATATATATATATATATACACATTCAATGTATATGGTTATACATTCAATATATTTATGGTTATACTCAATATATATTCAATAACTATATATGTTATATACATATAAATATAAGTTCAATATATAGCTTTTTCAATGGTCCCTACTTTTACTCTAGCTTGAGTTTCTGCCATGACTTCTGTCAATGGTAACTGTGACAGAAAATTTAAATCAAATAGGTCCTTTCCTGCCCAAGTTGCTTTTGATCATAGTGTTTATCACAGAAATAAAAGGCAATTTGGGATATTGACACATAGTTTCAGAATTGCCAAATTATAGAAGTGGGAAAAGGAGCAATTTCATAATAAAGAAAACTAGCAGTATTTACTGAAGCTTAATTACAGAAGTAGTTTGTATTGGTATCCATTTACTAGGGTCAAAACTCTGCATTTTGGTTGGCTATGGTTTCTTCTAGTGTTTGGTTGTTGCTGTTCCTCCTCCTCCACCTGCTCTTCTTCTTCTTTCTTCTTCCTGTTGGAAGTAAAAGTTAACTGAACACAGATGACAGCAATGAACATACAGAACTGGGATTGGGAAACATCCTGGATTCCTCAGTCTTACAGAAAGGACTATAGACATGGGAGGAATGGAAAACATGGCCTTCCCTAGGGAAGAACAAACAAATTATTGTCCAGTGACAAACAATCTTCCATGAAAACATATACAAGTAACATTACACAGACTAAGAAGCATTTGTGTATGTCTGTGTGTCAGAGTGTATGTATTTGTGTGTGTGAATGAAATAATTAGTGAATAAAGAGGCCATGAATTTGCAGGAGAGCAGAGAGGAGTATATGGGTAGGGTTGGAAGGGGATAAAGAATGTAATTATATTATGATGTGAAATGAATTTGAAATATAAAAAAACCCTAACAGTCTAAATTCAATTAAATAGTCATTGTCAATTAGGTAGAGGTATTCTACCTAATATGCTATGTTAGAGAGGAGACATATGCAACATTTATGTAAAACATGCATAGCCTTAAAACTCAGAAACTAAAGACATATATTTCTAACACTAGGAGATCTGTAATATTCAGAAGTACAAAGTCACTGAGACAAATCTACTTTTCTAGATTGATATCTAAATAAAAAATAGTAAATAAAAACAACATACAAACTAGAGTATTGCCTTTTAAAGCTATTATTTGAAAGTTATCAAAATATGAGTCATATCTAAGGCTATAGTATATGTTAATCATTTCACAATTAAATAACTGCATGTCATATTCAGAATATTATCCAAATATTTTGCATACATGTATTAAATTCTCAAAGAATTAATAAAACATGGATTTATTAAAACATGTTCAGTAAATATATTTATTACACATTCATGCATTAAATAATATGTGGCAGAGTTTTATCCAAAATATTTTGAGAAGCACACAACATGTTACCATAGCATTTTATTATTCAGGCAAACTCATGGACATCTGCTGTGAGGTTATCTTTGTCACTGTGATGGTGATAGTACCAGCAAATGTGGCTTTTACAAGTCTTTGTAGGACTTCCAATGAACACCTCACCTGCTTATGTGATCTCAGAATAGAAACAACTCTTTCTGAACCAGATTAAATTAGGCCTTGAATGCTGAAATAAGATATTCTTCATAGGTTACTATGTTTGACTAATTGGTCCTCCTGGTAAAAAATACTTTGGAGAGTTGTGGAGGCTTTAAAATTTGGGGTTGTCTGCAGAGATGGATCACTGAGTACAGAACTTGGAGGATTAAACCTCAGGTCTCTTCTGATCAGTTACTAGGAGACCACTTGGCATTTTGTGAATTTTAGAGAGAGTGCAGGGAATGTGAGAAGATTGCAGGTAGGGGAGGATGGAAGAGGAATGATGCAAATTCAATTTTAATGTATGTCTGAGGTGAACTCTCCTTCTTAAAAATTGGTCAAAGCAAATGCATTTCACTATTCTTTCATGTAGGCTGAGTATTCCCTGCATCCAGTATCCTGAGTATTATATTACACTTCACTTTCAGGTGCCATTGCTATATTTCATGAAAATCAGTTTGGCATGGTGACAGTGTTGATGAAAGAAAAGAGCACAAGAGTTTGATTAGCAACATTGGGGCCCTGGGGGTCTATTAATATACTTTTTAAAATGATTCACTTCTACCTTACTAGGCATCCTTAAGGATTATTTCATGTCTTTTATTTTGTTTCAGAAATAAAAATAGTGAAATCTCTTTATCTCAGAGGACAAACTTCATCACAACCCTGGTTAAATAACTTAACTTTGGTAACTTTCTTTTCTGTATCATATCAATTTCCTAAGGGTATTTTCCCTGTTTCTTTACCTATCCTAAAAGAAGGAATAAGTACCTTAATTTCTACATCACAATTTCTTTGAGGAAAATGAAGACCTATTTTATGTCTTTTTTAGAAGTTATTTAAATAAATAAAAATTCCAGACGAAGTTCCTGGATTGAGTTACTTTCCTACAGAGCACTAAGAATACGTTCTCCTTGTAAGTGGATGGTTTTATTGCTGACATGTGCTTGCAGAACAGCTATTAAAATATCAACATCTTAAAAATTGGATGGAATTCAAGAGAAAAATATTATGCTGGCATAGGCAAACTTTTGTGAGTTTGAAAAATAGCAGAAATGATATATACTATTTTGTGAAAGTTGAAAGTTTTAAAAATTTCATTGACACATTCAAGGAAACATGCATCAAGTCAATTAGGAACAAACTCAGCAAATCTTGTTAAATAAAAATTTTTCTGTGAGAGGATTTAAAGACATTGATATGGGGAGTGATTTTCAGGATGTAACTGAAGATAAAGTACAAAGGTAGTTCTCATAGATTTTCACTAAAGTCTTAGTTCTGCTAGAGCCTGTTTAACACTGACTCCCAGTACATGAAGAGCATGCTGGGTGTTTGCTGTAACATTCTTACGTTAGTATAGAAGACTCTAAATACTAGTGTCAAATACCAGTCCC